>NW_027522516.1:0-108807 GCF_052094955.1 Ictidomys tridecemlineatus | reverse complement strand
GACTCTTACCGAGAGCAGAGTTTGGAGACTGAGGTGCAGAAGGACTGAAAGAGAAAGCAGAGATTGGAGTTTGTGGTGAAGAAAGAATGTTACAGAGAGCAGAGGTTGAACTGCAGTACAGAATGTCTTTTACAGAGAGAAGTGGTTGAATTTTGGGGTGCAGAAAGATTGTTGCAGAGATCAAATGTTGCTAACTAGGGTGCATAAAGACTGTTGCAGAGAGCAGAGGTTGGATACTGGGGTGCAGAAGGACTGATACAGAAAGCAGAGGGTGGAGACTGGGGTGCAGAAGGACTCTTACAGAGAGCAGATGTTGGAGACTAGGTTGCAGAAGGACTGTTTAAGAGAGCAGAGTTTAGAGACTGGGGTGCAGAAGAACTGTTGCAGAGAGCAGAGGTTGGAGACTGGGATGGAGAAGAATTCTTGCAGAGAGAAAATTTTGGAGACTGGGGTGCAGAAGGACTGTTGCAGAGAGCAGAGGTTAAAGACAGGTTTGCAGAAGGACCTTTGCAGAGATCAGAGGTTGGAGATTGAGGTGCAGAAAAAATATTAAAGAGAGCAGTAGTAGAAGACTGGGGTGCAGAAGGATTGTTACAGAGAGCAGTGGTTGGAGACTGGGGTGCAGATGGTCTGTTGCCGAGAGCAGAGTTTGGAATCTGAGGTGCAGAAGGACTTTTCCAAAGAGCATAGCTTCTAGACTGGGTATGAGAACTCCTGTTACAGAGAGCTGAGGTTGGAAACTGTTGTGCATAAGGACTGTTAAAGAGAGCTGAGTTTGGAGACTGGGTTGCAGAAGGGTCTTACAGAGAGCAGAGGTAGGAGGCTGAGGTGCAAAAGGATCATTGCAGAGAGCAGAGTTTTCAGACTGAGTTGCAGAAGGACTGTTTCAGAGAGCAGATGTTGGAGACTGGTGTGCAGAAGGACTGTTACAGAGAGCAGAGTTTGGAGACTGGGGTTCAGATGGATCTTACAGAGAGCAGAGTTTGGAGACTGTGGTGCAAATGGACTGTGGCAGAGAGCAGATGTTTGAGACTGGGGTGGAGAAGAATCGTTGCAGAGAGAAGAGGTTGGAGACTGGGGTGCAGAAGGCCTGTTACAAAGAGCAGAGTTTGGAGACCATTGTGCAGCAGGACTGTTACAGAGTGCAGAGTTTAAAGACTAAGTTGCTGAAGGATCTTAGAGAGAGCAGACCTGTGAGACTGAGGTGCAGCAGGACTGTTACACAGAGCACAGGTAGGAGACTGGGGTGCAGAAAGGTCCTTGCAGAGAGCAGAGTTTTCAGACTGAAGTGCAGAAGAACTGTTGCAGAGAGCAGATGTTGAAGACTGGGGCGCAAAAGGATTGTTACAGAGAGCAGAGGTTGGAGACTGGAGTGCATAAAGATCTTACAGAGAGCAGAGATTGGTGACTATGGTTCAGAAGGACTGTTGCCGAGAGCAGAGGTTGGAGACTGGGATGAGAAAAATCATTGCAGAGAGAAGAGGTTGAAGACTGCGGTTCTGAAGGCCTGTGTCAGAGAGCAGAGTTTCGAGACTGTGTTGCAAAATTTCTGTTACAGAAAGCAGAGGTTGGAAACTATTCTGCAGAAGGACTGTTACAGAGAGCAGAGTTTGGAGACTGGGTTGTAGTAGGGTCTTACAGAGAGCATATGTAGGAAACTGAGGTGCAGAAGGATCGTTGCAGAGAGCAGAGTTTTTAGACTGAGTTGCAGAAGGACTCTTGCAGAGAAAAGATGTTGGAGACTGGTGTGCAGAAGGACTGTTGCAGAGAGCAGAGGTTGGAGACTGGGGTGAAGAAGGATCGGTGCAGAGAGAAGAGGTTGGAGACTGGTGTGCAGAAGGACAGTTACAGAGAGCAGAGTTTGGAGACTGGGTTGGAGAAGGATCCTACAGAGGTTGAAGAATGCGGTGCAGAAAGACTGTTACAGAGAGTAGATGTTGGAGACTGAGGTGCAGAACTAACGTTGAGGAGTACAGAGTTTGGAGATTGAGGTGCAGAAGGATTGTTACAGAGAGCAGATGTTGGAGACTGGGGTTCAGAAGGACTGTTGCAGATAACGGATTTTGGAGTCTGTGGTGCAGAAGGACTGTTGCAGAGAGCAGAGGTTGGTGACTGCAGTACAGGAGGACTGTTACAGAGAGTAGAGGTTGGATACAGGGGTGCAGAAGGACTGCAAATAGAGCAGATGCTGGTAACTAGGGTGCCATAGGAATGTTGCAGAGAGCAGAGTTTGGAGACTGGGGTGCAGAAGAAATGTTGCAGAGAGCAGAGGTTGGAGACTGAGGTGCAAAAGGACTGTTGTAGAGATCAGAAGTTGGAGACTGGGGTGCAGTAGAATTATTGCAATGAGCAGAGGTTAAAGACTTGGGTGCAGAAGGACTTAGAGAGAAAGCAGAGAAAAAGTTTGTGGTGAAGAAAAAGGATACAGAGAGCAGAGGTTGGACTGCAGTACACAATGTCTTTTACAGAGAGCAGTGGTTGGAGTCTGGGGAGCAGAAGGATTGTTGCAGAGATCAGATGTTGCGAACTAGGGTGCAGGAAGACTGTTGCAGAGAGCAGAGGTTGGAGACTGGTGTGCAGAAGGACTGTTGCAGAGAGCAGAGGTTGGAGACTGGGGTGAAGAACGATTGGTGCAGAGAGCAGATGTTGGAGACTGGTGCGAAGAAGGACAGTTACAGAGAGCAGAGTTTGGAGACTGGGTTTGAGAAGGATCCTACAGAGAGCAGAGGTTGAAGAATGAGGTGCAGAAAGACTGTTACAGAGGGTAGATGTTGGAGACTGAGGTACAGAAGTAACGTTGAGGAGTACAGAGTTTGGATACTTAGTTGCAGAAGGATTGTTACAGAGAGCAGAGGTTGGAGACTGGGGTGCAGACGGACTGTGTCAGATAGCGGATTTTGGAGTCTGTGGTGCATAAGGACTGTTGCAGAGAGCAGAGTTTGGAGACTGACGTTCAGAAGGACTGTTATAGAGAGCAGTGGTTGGAGACTGGGGTGCAGAAGGACTGACACAGAAAGCAGAGATTGCAGTCTGGGGTGCATAAAGACCGTTACAGAGAGCAGAGGTTGGATTATGCAGTACAGGAGGACTTTTACAGAAAGCAGAGGTTGGAGACTGGGGTGCAGAAGGAGTGTAAGAGAGAGCAGATGTTGGTAACTAGGGTCCCGGAGGAATGTTGCAGAGAGCAGAGTTTGGAGACTGGGGTGCAGAAGAACTGTTGTGGAGAGCAGAGTTTGGAGACTGAGGTGCAGAAAGACTGTTGTAGAGATCAGAGTTTGGAGGCTGGGGTGCATTAGGATCATTGCAGAGAGCAGAGGTTAAAGACAGGGGTGCAGAAGGATCGTTGCAGAGAGCAGAGGTTGGAGACTTGGTTGCAGAAGGCCTGCTACAGAGAGCAGATTTGGAGACTGGCATGCAGAAGGCCTGTGACAGAGAGAAGAGGTTGGAGACTGGGGTGCAGAAGGACTGTAACAAAGAGCTGAGTTTGAAGACTGGGCTGCTTAAGGATGTTAAAGAGAGCAGAGGTTGCAGACTAAGGTGCAGGTGGACTGTTACAGAGAGCAGTGGTTGGAGACTGGGGTGCAGAAGGATCTTGGAGAGCAGAGGTTTCAGACTGAGGTTCAGAATTACTGTTACAGAGAGCAGAGGTTGGAGAGTGAGGTGTAGAAGGACTGTTACGGAGAGCAGAATTTTGAGACTGAGGTGCAGAAGGACTGTTACAGAAAGCAGAGGTTGGAAATTGGGGTGCAGAAGGACCGTTACAGAGAGCAGAGCTTGGAGACTTCGGTATAGAAGGACTGTTACAGAGAGCAGAGGTGGGAGAATTGGGTGCAGAAGGACTTTTACAGAAATCACAGGTGGGAGACTGAGGTGAAGAAGGATAGACACAGAGAGTAGAGGTTGGAGACTGGGGTTCAGAAAGACTGATACAGAAAGCAGAGGTTGGAGTCTGGGGTGCATAAGGACCGTTACAGAGAGCAGAGTTTGGTGAATGCGGTACAGAAGGACTGTTACAGAGAGCAGACATTGGAGACTGGGAAGCAGAAGGACTGTTGAAGAGGACAGAGTTTGGAGACTGGGGTGCCGCAGGACCCTTGCAGAAAGCAGAGGTTGGAGACACGGGTGGAGAAGAAATGTTAGAGAGAGCAGAGTTTGGAAACTGGAGTGCAGAAAGATCTTACAGAGAGCAGACTTTGGAGACTGTGATGCAGAAAGACTGTTGCAGAGAGCAGACTTTTGATACTGGGGTTTAGAATGATCGTTGCAGAGAGCAGAGTTCGTAGACTGGGGTGCAGAAGGCTGTTGCAGAGAGAAGAGGTTGGAGACTGAGGTGCAGAAGGACTGTTACAGAGAGCAGATGTTGGAGACTCGGGTTCAGATGGATCTTACAGAGAGCAGAGGTTGGAGACTGAGGTGCAGAAGGATTTTAACAGACAGCAGCGGTAGGAGACTGGGGTGCAGGAGGTTCGTTGCAGACAGCAGAGTTTTCAGACTGTGGTGCAGAAGGACTGTTGCAGAGACCAGATGTTAGAGACTGGGGTGTAGAAAGACTGTTGCAGAGAGCAGAGGTTGGAGATTGGGTTAAGAATGATCGTTGCAGAGAGAAGAGATTGAAGACTGATGTTCAGAAGGAATGTTACTGAGAGCAGAGTTTGGAGACTGGGTTTGTGAAGGATCCTACAGAGAGCAGAGGTTGGAGACTGAAGTGCAGAAGTACTGTTACAGAGAGTAGAGGTTGGAGACTGAGGTGCAGAAGGACTGTTGCAGAGAACAGAGTTTGCAGACTGAGGTGCAGAAGGATTGTTACAGAGAGCAGAGTTTGGAGACTGGGGTGCAGAAGGACTGTTGCAGAGATCAGATGTTGGAGACTGAGGTGTGGAAGTCCTGTTACAGAGAGTAGAGGTTGGAGACTGAGGTGCATAAGGACCATTGCAGAGAACAGAGTTTGCAGACATAGGTGCAGAAGAATTGTTACAGAGAGCAGATTTTGGAGACTTGGTTGCAGAAGGACAGTTTCAGAGAGCCGAGGTTAAAAAAAGGGGTGCAAAAGGCCTGCTATAGAGAGCAGAGTTTTGAGACTGGCGTGCAGAAGGCATGTTACAGAGAGAAGAGTTTGGGGACTGGGTTGCAGAAGGACTGTTACAGAGAGCGGAGTTTGGAGACTGGTTTGCTGAAGTAACTTACAGAGAGTAGATTTTGGAGACTGAGGTGCAGGTGGACTGTTAGATAGAGCTGTGGTTGGAGACTGGGGTGCAGAAGAATCGTGGAGTGCAGAGGTTTAAGACTGAGGTGTAGAAGGACTGTTACAGAGAGCAGAGGTTAGAGACTGACGTGCAGAAATACTGTTACAGAAAGCAGAGTTTGGAAATTGGGGTGCAGAAGGACTGTTACAGAGAGCAGAGGTTGGAGACTGGGGTGCAGAAGGACTGTTACAGAAAGTACAGGTTGGAGACTTAGGTGCAGAAGGATAGATACAACGAGCAGAGGTTGGAGACTGCGGTTCAGAAGTACTGATTCAAAAAGCAGAGGTTGGAGACTGGGTTGCAGAAGGACTGTTACAGAGAGCAGAGGTTGGAAACTGCGGAACATAAAGTCTGTTACAGTTTGCAGATCTCGGAGACTGGGTAGCAAAAAGACTGTTGCAGAGGACCGAGTTTGGAAACTGCGGTGGAGAAGAAATGTTACAGAGAACAGAGTTTGGAAACTGGAGTGCAGAAAAATCTTACAGAGAGCAGAGTTTGTAGATTGTGGTGCAGAAGGACTATTGCAGAGGGCAGACGTTGGAGACTGGGGTCCAGAAGGTTCGTTCCATAGAGCAGAGTGTGGAGACTGGGGTGCAGAAGGACTGTTGCAGAGAACAGATGTTGAAGACTGGAATGCAGAAGGACTGTTGCAGGGAGATGATTTTAGAGACTGGGGTGAAGAAGGACTGTTACAGAGAGCAGAGTTTGGAGACTGGGGTGCAGAAGGACTGTTACAGAGAGCAGAGAGAAGAGGTTGGAGACTGGGAAGCAGATGGCCTGTTACAGAGAGCAGAGTTTGGGGACTGGGGTGCAGAAGGACTGTTACAGATCAGACTTGGAGACTGGGTTTCAGAAGGATCTCACAGAGAACAGAGGTTGTAGACTGAGGTGCAGAATGACTGTTACTGAGAGTGGAGTTTGGAGACTGGGGTGCAGAAGGATCGTTGCCGAGAGCAAATTTTTCAGACTGAGGTTCAGAGGGACTGTTGCATAGAGCAGATGTTGGAGACTTGGGTGCAGAAGGACTGTTGCAGAGAGTAGATGTTGGAGACTGGGGTTCAGAAGGATCGATGCAGAGAGCAGAGGTTGGAGACTGGGGTGCAGAAGGACTCTTACAGAGAGCAGAAGGTGAAAAATGGGTTGAAGAAGGCCTGTTACAGAGAGCAGAGTTTGGAGACTGGGGTGTAGAAGGATGTTACAGAAAGCAGAGGTTGGAGACTGAGGTGCAGAAGCACTGTTACAGAGAGAAGAGTTTGGAGACTGAGGTGCAGAAGGACCGTTGCAGAGAGGAGACTTGGAGACTGAGGTGCAGAAGGATTGATACAGAGAGAAGAGGTTGGATACTGGGGTGAAGAAGAACTACTTTCTGATACAGAAAGTAGAGCAGATGTTGGAGTATGGGGTGCAAAACGACAGTTCCAGAGAGCAGAGGATGGAGACTGGGGTATAGAAGGACTGTTGCAGAGAGCAGAGGTTGAAGACTGGGGTTCAGATGAATCTTACAGGGAGCAGAGTTTTCAGACTGGGATGCAAAAGGACAGTTTAAGAGAGCAGATGTTGGAGACTTGGGTGGAGAAGAATTGTTGCAGAGAGAAGAGGTTGGAGACTGGGGTGCAGAGGGCTATTACAGAGAGCAGAGTTTGGAGATTGTTTTGCAGAAGTCTTGTTACAGAGAGCAGAGTTTGGAGACTGTTGTGCAGAAGGACTGTTACAGAGTGCAGAGTTTATAGAATGTGTTGCAGAAGGATCAAAAAGAGAGCAGAGTTGGGAGACTGAGGTGCAGAAGGACTGTTACAGAGAGCAGAGTTAGGAGATTCGGGTGCCGAAGGGTCGTTGCAGAGAGCAGAGTGTTTAAACTGAGGTGCAGAAGAACTGTTGCAGAGAGCAGATGATGGTAACTTGGTTTCAGAAGGACTGTTGTACAGAGCAGAGGTTGGAGACGGGTTTGCAGAAGAACTGTTGCGGATAGCAGAGTTTGGAGACTGAGGTATGAAAGTCCTGTTACAGAGAGCAGAGGTTGGACACGCGGGTGCAGAAGAACTGTTACAGAGAACAGAGTTTGGATACAGGGGTTCAGAAGGATCTTACAGAGAGCAGAATTTGGAGAATGATTTGCAGAAGGACTGTTGCAGAGATCAGAGGTTGGAGACTGGGGTTGAGTAGGATCATTTCAGAGAGCAGTGGATGGAGACTGGGGTGCAGAAGGCCTGTTACAAAGAGCACATTTTGGAGACTGTATATCTGAAGGGTCTTACAGAGAGCAGAGGTTGGAGACTGAGGTGAAGGTGGACTGTTACAGGGAGCAGTGGTTGGAGACTGGGGTGCAGAAGGATCGTGCAGAGACCAGAGGTTTCAGACTGAGGTGCAGAATAACTGTTACAGAGAGTAGAGGTTGTAGACTGAGGTGTAGAAGGACTGTTATAGAGAGCAGAGTTTGGAGACTGAGGTGTAGAAGCACTGTTACATAAAGCAGAGGTTGGCAATTGGGGTGCAGAAGGACCGTTACAGACACCAGAGTTTAAAAACTGCGTTATAGAAAAAATGTTACAGAGAGCATAGGTTGGAGACTCGGGTGCAGAAGAAATGTTACAGAGAGCACAGGTTGGGGACTGAGGTGCAGAAGGATAGATACAGAGAGCAGGTGTTTTAGACTGGGGTTTAGAAGGACTGATACAGAAAGCAGAGTTTGAAGACTGGGTTGCAGAAGAACAAGTTATAGAGAGCAGATGTTGGAAACTGCAGTACAAAAGGACTGTTACAGAGAGCAGATGTTGGAGACTGGTTAGCAGAAGGACTGTTGCAGAGGACAGAGGTTGGAGACTGGGGTGCCGCAGGACACATGCAGATTGCAGAGGTTAAAGACTGGGGTGGAAAAGGAAAATTACAGAGATCAGAGTTTGGAAACTGGGGTGCAGAAGGATCTTACAGAGAGCAGAGGTTGGAGACTGTGGTGCAGAAGTACTGTTGCAGAGAGCAGAGGTTGGAGACTGGGGTGCAGAAAAACGGTTGCGGAGAGCAGAGGTTGGAGACTGGGGTGCAGAAGGACTGTTGCGGAGAGTAGAGGTTGGAGACTGGAGTGCAGAAGGACTGTTGCAGAGAGCAGAGGTTGGAGACTTAGGTGCAGAAGTCCTGTTACATAGAGCAGAGGATGGAGACTGGGGTTCAGAAGGATCGTTGCAAGGAGAAGAGCTTGGAGACAAGGTGCAGAATGATCTTTCAGAGAGCAGAAGTTGAAGACTGAGGTGCAGAAGGACTGTTTCAGAGATTAGCGGTTGGAGACTGGGGTGCAGTAGGATCATTGAAGAGAGCAGACGTTGGAGAAGGGCGTGCAGAATGATCGTTGCATAGAGCAGAGTTTGGAGACTTGCGTGCAGAAGGCCTGTTACAGAGAGGAGAGGTTGGAGACTGGGGTGCAGAAGGACTGTTATAGAGAGCAGAGTTCGGATACTGGGTTTCTTAAGTATGTTACAAAGAGAAGAGTTTGGAGACTTAGGTGCAGGGGAACTGTTACAAAGAGCAGTGTTTGGAGACTGGGGTGCAGAAGAATCGTGGAGAGCAGAAGTTTCAGACTAGGTGCAGGTGGATTATTACAAAGAGCAGTAGTTGGAGACTGGTGTGTAGAAGGACTGTTACAGAGAGCAGAGTTTGGAGACTCAGGTGCAGAAAAACTGTTACAGGAAGCAGAGTTTGGAAATTGGGGTGCAGAAGGACCATTACAGAGAAGAGAGTTTGGAGACTGCGGTACAGGACTGTTACCGAGAGCAGAAGTTGGAGAGTGGGGTGTAGAAGGACTCTTACATAGAGCCGAGTTTAGAGACTGGGGTGCAGAAGGATCTTTCAGAGAGCTGCTTTGGGGACAGGGGTGCAGAAGGATCTTGGCAGAGAGAAGAGGTTGGATACTGGGAAGCAGATGGCCTTTTACCGAGAGCAGAGTTTTGAGACTGGGGTACCAAAGGCCTGTTACAGAGAGCAGAGTTTGAAGACTGGGGTGCAGAAGTACTGTTACAGATAGCAGAATTTGAAGACTGGGTTTCAGAAGAATCTTACAGGGAACAGAGGTTGGAGAATGATGTGCAGAATGACTGTTACAGAGAGCGGAGTTTGGAGACTGGGGTGCAGAAGGATCGTTGCCGAGAGCAGAGTTATCAGACTGAGGTTCAGAGGGACTGTTGCATAGAGCAGATGTAGGAGACTTGGGTGCAGAAGGACTGTTGCAGAGAGTAGACGTTGGAGACTGGGGTTTAGAAGGATCATTGCAGAGAGCAGAGGTTGGAGACTGGGTGCAGAAGGACTCTTACAGAGAGCAGAAGGTGGAGAATGGTTTTAAAGAGGCCTGTTACAGAGAGCAGGGTTTGGAGACTGGGGTGCAGAAGGACGTTTAGAGAGAGCAGAGTTTGGAGACCGGGTTACAGAAGGATGTTACAGAGAGCAGAGGTAGGAGACTGAGGTGCAGAAACACTTTTACAGAGAGAAGAGTTTGGAGACTGAGGTGCAGAAGGACCGTTTCAGAGAGAAGACTTAAAGACTGAGGTGCAGAAGGATTGATACAGAGAGCAGAGGTTGGAGACTGGGGTGCACAAGAACTGATACAGAAAGCACAGTTTGGAAACTGGGGTGCAGAAAGATCCTTACAAAGAGCAGAGGTTGGATACTGCAGTACAGAAGGACTGTTACAGAGAGCAGAGGTTGGAGACTGTGGTGGAAAAGAACTGTTTCAGAGAGCAGATGTTGGATTCTGCGGTGCAAAAAGACTGTTGCAGAGAGCAGAGGATGGAAATGGGGTGTAGAAGGACTGTTACACAGAGCAGAGGTTGCAGACTGAGTTGCAGAAGGACTGTTACAGCATGCAGAGTTTGGAGACTGTGGTGGAAAACGAAGGATACAGAAAGCTGAGTTTGGATACTGTGGTGAATAAGGACCCTCACAAAGAACAAAGGTTGGAGACTGCAGTACAGAAGGACTGTTACAGAGAGCAGAAGTTGGAGACTGGCGTGCTGAATAACTGTTTTAGAGAACAGAGTTTTGAGACTGGGGTGCAGAAGGATTGTTGCAGAGAGCAGAGGTTGGAGACTGGGGTGCAGAAGGATCATTAAAGAGAGCAGAGTTTGGAGACTGAGGTGCAGAAAGACTTTTACAGAGAGCACAGGTTGAAGACTGGGGTGCAGTATGTATTTTACGGAGAGCACAGGTTGGAGACTGAGGTGCAGAAGGACCCTTACAGATACCATAAGTTGGAGACTGCGGTACAAAAGAACTGTTTCAGAGAGTAGTTTTTGGAGACAGGTGTGCAGAAGGATCTGACAGACAGCATAGGTTGGAGACTGGGGTGCAGAAGGATTGTTGGTGAGAGCAGATGTTTGAGACTGGGGTGCAGAAGGATTGTTGAAGAGAGAATAGGTTGGAGACTGGGGTCAAAAGGACTGTTACAGAAAGCAGAGTTTGGAGATTGGTGAGCAGAAGACCTGTTACAGAGCAGGGCTTGGAAACTGGGGTGCGGAAGGACAGTTACAGAGAGCAGAGTTTAAAGATTGGGTTGCAAAAGGATCTTACAGAGAGCAGAGGTTGGAGACTTAGGTACAGAATGACTGTTCCAGAGAGCAGAGGTTGGAGACTGATGTGCAGAAGAATAGTTGCAGAGAGCAGGGTTTTCAGACTGAGGTGCAGAAGGCCTGTTACAGAGAGCAGAGGTTGCAGACTGGGGTGTAGAACGACTGTTGCAGAGAGTAGAGGTTGAAGATTGGCGTCCAGAAGGATTGTTGCTGACAGAAGAGGTTGGAGACTGGGGTGGAGAAGGACTGCTGCAGAGAGTAGAGTTTGGAGACTGAGGTGCAGAAGGACTGTTACAGAGAGCATAGTTTGGAGACTCGGGTTTAGAAGGACTGATACAGAAAGAAGACCTTGGTGACCTTGGTGCAGAAAGACTGTTGCAGAGAGCAGAATTTTGAGACTGAGGTGGAGAAGTACTGTTGAAGAGAAAAGATGTTGGAGACTGGGGTGCAGAAGGACTGTTGCAGAGAGTAGAGATTGGAGACTGGGGTGCAGAAGGAGTATTGCAGAGAGCAGAGGTTGAAGACTGTGGTGCAGAAGAACTGTTACAGAAAGCAGAGTTTGGAGAATGTGGGGCAGAATGACTGATACAGAAAGCAGAGGTTGGAGAATGGGGTGCATAAAAACCCTTACAGAGAACAGAGGTTGAAGACGGCGGTACAGAAGGACTGTAACAAAGAGCACAGGATGGAGATTGGGGTGCAGAATAAGTGTTGTAGAGAACAGAGGTTGAAGACTCGGGTGCAGATGGATCATTGCAGAAAGCAGAGGTTGGAGACTGGGTTTCAGAAGGATCTTACAGAGAGCAGAATTAGAACACTGAGATGCATAAAGAGTGTTTCAGGTAGCAGAGGTTTGAGATTGGGGCACAGAAGTACTGTTGCAGAGAGCAGAGTTTGGAGTCTGAGGTGCAGAAGGACTGTTACAGAGACCAGAGGTTAGAGACCAGGGTGCAGAAGGACTGATACAGAAAGCAGAGATTGGAGACTTGGGTGCCGAAATACCGTTACAGAGAGCAGAGTTTGGAGACTGCAGTACAGAAGGACTGTTACAGAGAGCAGAGTTTGGAGACTGCAGTGGAAAAGGACTGTTACAGAGAGCATATTTTGGAGACTGGGTTGAGGAAGGACTGTTGCAGAGAGCAGAGATTGAAAACTGGGGTACAGAAAGACTGTTGTATCGAGCAGAGGTTGCAGAGTGAGGTGCAGAAGGACTGTTAAAGAGAGCAGAGTTTGGTGGTGCAGAAGTACTTTTCTAGAGTGCAGATGTTGGAGACTGGGATGCAGAAGGACTGTTGCATAGAGTAGAGGTTGGAGACTTGGGTGCAGAAAAACTATTGCAGAGAGTAGAGGTTGGAGATTGGGTTGCAGGAGAACTGTTCCAGAGAGCAGAGTTCGGAGACTGGGGTGGAGAAAGACTGTTGCAGATAGTAATATTTGGAGATTGGGGTGCCACAGGATTGTTGCAGAGAGCAGAGGTTGGACACTGGGGTTAAGAAGGATCGTTGCAGAGTACAGTATGGAGACTGGGGTATAGGAGGAGTGTTCTAAAAAAAGAGGTTGAAGACTGGGGTGCAGAAAGACTGTTTCAGAGAGCAGTTGTTGAAGACTGAGGTGTAGAAAAACTGTTACAGAGAGCAGTGTTTGGAGACTGGGGTGCAGGACTGATACTGAGAGCAGAGTTTGGAGACTGGGATGAAGAACGATCTTATAGAGAGCAGAGTTTGTAGAATGAGGTGCATAAGGACTGTTACAGAGAGCAGAGGTTGGAGACTGGGGTGCAGAAGGACTGTTTAAAAGAGCAGAGTTCAGAGACTTGGGTGCAGAAGGCCTGTTACAGAGAGCAGAAGATGGAGACTGGTGTGCAGAAGGCCTGTTACAGAGAGATGACTTTGGAGACTGGGGTGCAGAAGGACTGTTAAAGAAAGCAGAGTTTGGAGACTTCTTTTCAGAAGGATTATAAAGAGAGCAGAAATTGGAGACTGAGGTGAAGAAGGAGTGTTACAGAGAGTAGATGTTGAAGACTGAGGTGTAGAAAGACCATTGTAGAGAGCAGAGGTTGGAGACTGAGGTGCAGAAGGACTGCTGAGGAGTGCAGAGGTTGGAGACTTTGCTGTAGAAGGACAGTTGCAGAGAGCAGAATTTGGACACTGAGGTGCAGAAGGACTGTAAAGAGAGCAGAGGTTGGAGACTTGAGTGCTGAAGGACTGATAGAGAAAGCAGGGGTTGGAGACTGGTGTGCAGGACAGTTACAGAGAGAATAGTTTGGAAACTGCAGTACAGAAGGCCTGTTAGAGAGAGCAGAGGTTGGAGACTGGGGTGGAGAAGAACTGTTTCAGAGATCAGATGTTGGAGACTGGGGTGCAGAAGCACTGTTGCAGAGAGGAGGTTGGAGACTGGGGTGCAGAAAGACTGTTCCAGAGAGTAGGGGTTGGAGACTGGGGTGCAGAAGAACTGTTGAAGAGAGGAGACGTTGGAGATTGGAGTGGAGAAGGACTGTTGCTGAGAGCAGAATTTGGAGACTCAGGTGCAGTAGGAATGTTACAGAGAGCAGTGGTTAGAGACTTGAGTGAAGAAGTACTGATACAAAAAGCAGAAATTGGAGACTGGGGTGCAGAAAGATTGTTGAAGAGAGCAGATTTTGGAGACTGGAGTGCAGAAGGACTGTTGCATAGAGTAGAGGTTGGAGACTTGGGTGCAGAAGGACTATTACAGAGAGTAGAGGTTGGAGATTGGGTTGCAGGAGAACTGTTGCAAAGAGCAGAGGTTGGAGACTGGGGTGGATAAAGACTGTTGCAGAAAGTAGCATTTGGAGATTGGGGTGCCACAGGACAGTTGCAGAGAGCAGAGGTCTGAGACTGAAGTGGAGAAGGAGTGTTACAGAGAGCAGAGGTTGGAGACTGGGGTGCAGAAGGACTGATACAGAAAGCAGAGGTTGGAGACTGGGGTGCAGAAAGACTTTTGCAAAGAGCAGAGGTTGGAGACTAGGGTGGAGAAGGACAGTTGTCGAGAGCAGATGTTGGAGACTGGGGTGCAGATGGAGTGTTGCAGAGAGCAGATTGGAGACTGCAGTGCAGTAGGACTATTGCAGAGAGCAGAGGTTGCAGACGGAGGTTCAGAGGACTGTTACAGCAGCAGAGTTTGGAGACTGTGGTGCAGAAGGACTGATACAGAAAGCAGAGGTTGGAAACTGTTGTATAGAAGGACCATTAAAGAAATCAGAGGTTGGAGACTGCGGAACATAAGGACTGATATAGAGACCAGAGGTTGGAGACTGGGGTGCAGAAGGACTGTTACAGAAAGCAGAGTTTGAAGACTTATTTTCAGAAGGATCATACAGAGAACAGAGGTTGGAGACTGAGGTTCAGAAGGACTGTTACAGAGAGTAGACGTTGAAGACTGAGGTGTAGAAAGACATTGCAGAGAGCAGAGGTTGAAGACTGAGGTGCAGAAGGACTGATGCAGAGTGCAGAGGTTGGAGACGTGAGTGCAGAAGGACTGATAGAGTAAGTAGGGGATGGAGACTGGTATGCAGAACGACAGTTACAAAGAAAAGAGTTTGGAAACTGCAGTACAGAAGGACTTTTAAGGAGAGCAGAGGTTGGAGACTGGGATTGAAAAGGATTGTTGCAGAGATCAGATGTTGGAAACTTGGGTGCTGAAGGACTGTTGCAGAGAGGAGGTTGGATACTGGGGTTCAGAAAGACTGTTGCAGAGAGCATAGGTTGGAGACTGTGGTGCAGTAGAACTATTGAAGAGAGCAGAGGTTGCAGACTGAGGTGCAGAAGGACTGTTACAGCAGCAGAGTTTGGAGACTGTGGTGCAGAAGGACTGATACAGAAAGCAGAGTTTGGAAACTGGGTGCAGAAGGACCACTAAAGAAAACAGAGGTTGGAGACTGTAGAACAGAAGGACTATTACAGAGAGCAGATGTTGGAGACTGGGGTGCAGAAGGACTGTTACAGAAAGAAGAGTTTGGAGACTGATTTTCAGAAGGATAATACAGAGAGCAGTGGTTGGAAACTGAGGTGCAGAAGGACTGTTGCGGAGTGCAGAGGTTGGAGACTTGGGTATAGATGGACTTCTGCAGAGAGCAGAGGTTGGATATTGGGGTGCAGAAGGACTGTTGCAGAGAGCAGAATTTGGAGACTGAGGTGCAGAAGGACTTTACAGAGAGCAGAGGTTTTAGACTTGAGTGCAGAAAGACTGATAGAGAAAGCAGGGGTTGGAGACTGGTGTGCAGAAGGACAGTTACAGAGAGAAGAGTTTGGAAACTGCAGTACAGAAGTACTGTTACAGAGATCAGATGTTGGAGACTGGGGTGCAGAAGGACTGTTGCAGAGAGGAGGTTGGAGACTGGGGTGCATAAAGACTGTTGCAGAGAGTAGGGGTTGGAGATTGGGGTGGAGAAGAACTGTTGCTGAGACCAAAATTTGGAGTCTGAGGTGCAGAAGGACTGTTTCAGAGATTAGTGTTTAGAGACTTGATTGCAGAAGTACTGATACAGTAAGCAGAGTTTGGAGACTGGGGTGCAGAAGGACTATTATAGAGAGCAGATGTTGGAGACTGGGGTGCAGAAAGACTGTTGCATAGAGTAGAGGTTGGAGACTTGGGTGCAGAATGACTATTGCAGAGAGTAGCGGTTGGAGATTGGGGTGCAGAAGAACTGTTGCAGAGAGTAGAGGTTGGAGACTGGGGTTTTGAAAGACTCTTGCAGAGAGTAGAGATTGGAGACTGAAGTGGAGAAGGACTGTTACAGAGAGCAGAGTTTGGAGACTGTGGTGCAGAAGGACTGATACAGAAAGCTGAGGTTGGAGACTGGGGTGCAGAAGGACTATTGCAGAGAGCAGAGGTTGCAAACTGATGTGCAGAAGGACTGTACCAGCAGCAGAGTTTGGAGACTGTGGTGCAGAAAGACTGATACCGAAAGCAGAGGTTTGAAACTAGGATGCAGAAGGACCATTAAAGAAAACAGAGTTTGGAGACTTCGGAACAGAAGGACTGTTACAGAGAGCAGAGGTTGGAGACTTGGGTGCAGAAGAAGTGTTGTAGAAAACAGAGGTTGGAGACTGGGGTGCAGAGGGACCATTGCAGAGTGAAGAATTGGAGACTGAGGTTCAGAAGGATTGATACAGAGAGCAATGATTGGATACTGGGGTGTAGAAGGACTGTTGTAGAGAGCAGAGGTTGGAGACTGAGGTGCAGAAGGACTGTTACAGAGATCAGAGTTTGCAGACTGGGGTGCAGAAGGACTGTTACAGAAAGCAGAGGTTTAAGACTGGGGTTCAGATGGATCTTACAGAGAGCAGAGTTAGGAGACTAGGGTGAAAAGGACTGTTGCAGAGAGCAGATGTTGGAGACTGGGGTGGAGAAGAATCGTTGCAGAGAGAAGAGATTGGAGACTGGAGTGCAGAAGGCCTGTTACAGAGAGCAGAGGTTGGAGACTGTAGGGCAGAAGGACTGTTACAGAGTGCAGAGATTAAAGACTGGGTTTCAGTAGGATCTTACAGAGACCACAGTTGGGAGACTGAGGTGCAGAAGGACTGTTACAGCGAGCAGAGGTAGGAGACTGGGGTGCAGAAGGGTCGTTGCAGAGAGCAGAGCTTTCAGACTGAGATGCAGAAGAACTGTTGCAGAGAGCAGATGTTGGAAACTGGGGTGCAGAAGGACTGCTGCAGAGAGCAGATGCTGGTAACTTGGGTGCAGAAGGACTGTTGTAGAGAGCAGAGGTTGGAGAATATGCTGGAGAAGGACTGTTGAAGAGAGCAGAGGATAGAGACTGAGGTGTGGAAGTCCTGTTACAGAGAGCAGAGGTTGGAGACTTGGATGCAGAAGGACTGTTACAGAGAGCAGAGGTTGGATACAGGGGTGCAAAAGGATCTTACAGAGAGGAGAATTTGGAGACTGTGGTGCAGACGGACTGTTGCAGAGATCAGAGGTTGGAGACTGGGGTGCACTAGAATCATTACAGAGAGCAGAGGTTGGAGACTGGGGTGCAGAAGGATCGTTACAGAGAGCAGATTTTGGAGACTGGGGTGCAGACGGCCTGCCACAGAGAGAAGACTTTGGAGACTGTGTTGCAGCAGGCCTGTTACAGAGAGGAGAGGTGGGAGACTGTGGTGCAGCTGGACTGTTACAGAGAGCAATGTTTTTAAAGCGGGGTGCAGAAGAATCGTGTAGAGAGTAGAGGTATTAGACTGACGTGCAGAAGGACTGTTACAGAAAGTAGAGGTTGGAAATTGGGGTGCAGAAGGACCGTTACAGAGACCAGAGTTTGGAGATTGCGCTATAGAAAAACTGTTAGAGAGAGCAGTGGTTGGAGACTGGGGTGCAGAAGAAATGTTACAGAGAACACAGGTTGGAGACTGAGGTGCAGAAGGATAGATACAGAGAGCAGAGATTTGAGACTGAGGTGCAGAAGGACTGATACAGAAAGCAGTATTTGAAGACTAGTGTGCAGAAGGCCCGTTACGGAGAGCAGTGTTTGGAGACTGCAGTACAGAAGAATTGTTACAGAGAGCAGATGTTGGAGACTGGGTAGCAGAAGGACTGTTGCAGAGGACAGAGTATGGAGACTGAGGTGCCGCAGGACACTTGCACAAAGCAGAGGATAAAGACTGGATAGGAGAAGGAATGTTACAGAGAACAGAGTTTGGAAGCTGGAGTGCAGAAGGATCTTACAGAGACCAGAGTTTGGAGACTGTGGTGCAGAAGGACTGTTGCAGAGAGCAGAGATTGGAGACTGAGGTACAAAAGTCCTGTTACATAGAGTAGAGGTTGGAGACTGGGGTGCAGAAGGACTGTTGCAGAGAGCAGTGTTTGGAGACTGGGGTGCAGAAGGACTGTTGCAGAGAGCAGAGGTTGGAGACTGGGGTGCTGAAGGACTGGTACAGAGAAGAGAGTTTGGAGACTGGGGTGCAGAAGGACTGTTATAGAGAGCAGAGTTTGGAGTCTGGGTTTCTGAAGGATCTTACAGAGAGCCAAGGTTGGAGACTAAGGTGCAGGTGGACTGTTACAGAGAGCAGTGGTTTGAGACTGGGGTGTAGAAGTATCTTGCAGAGAGCAGAGGTTTCAGACTGAGGTGCAGAAGGACTGTTACAGAGAGCAGAGGTTAGAGACTGAGGTGTAGACGGACTGTTACAGAGAGGAGTGTTTGGAGCCTCAGGTGCAGAAGGATTGTCACAGGAAGCAGAGTTTGGAATTTGGGGTTCAAAAGGACCGTTACAGAGAGCAGAGTTTGGAAACTGCGGTATAGGACTGTTACCAAGAGCAGAGGTTGGAGACTGGGGTGCAGAAGAACTCTTACCTACAGCACAGGTTGGAGACCGATGTGCAGAAGGATAGATACAGGGAACAGAGGTTGGAGACTGGTGATCAGACAGACTGTTACAGAAAGCATAGGTTGGAGACTGGAGTGAAAAAGGAATTTTAAAAAGAACAGAATTTGGAGACTGCGGTACAGAAGGACTGTTACAGAGAGCAGATCTCTGAGTCTGGGGAGCAGAAAACTGTTGCAGAGGACAGAGGTTGGAGACTGGGGTGGAGAAGGAATGTTACAGAGATCAGAGATTGGAAACTGGAGTGCAGCAGTATCTTAAATAGAGCAGAGGTTGGAGACTGTGGTGCAGAAGGACTGTTGCAGAGAGAAGACATTGGAGACAGGGGTTCAGAAGGATCTTTGCAAAGAGCAGAGTTTGAAGACTGGGGTTCAGAAAGACTGCTGTAGAGAGCAGATGTTGGAGACTGGGGTGCAGAAGGACTGTTGTAGATAGAAGAGGTTGGAGACTGTGGTGTAGAAGGACTGTTGGAGGGAACAGAGTTTGTAAACTTGGGTGCAAAGAAATGTTGCAGAGAGCAGAGTTTGGAGACTGAGATGCAGAAGGACTGTTACAGAGATCACTGGTTAGAAACTGGGGCACCGAAGGACTGTTAGAGAAAGAAGAGGTGGGAGACTGTGGTGAAGATGTAAAATTACAGAGAGCAGACTTTGAAGACCGCAGTACAGGAGGCCTGTTACAGAGAGCAGAGGTTGGAAACTGAGGTTGAGAAGGACTATTTCAGAGTGCAGATACTGGAGTCTGGTGTTCAGAAGAACTTTTACAGAGAGAAGAGGTTGGAGACTGGGGTGCAGAAGAACTGTCGCAGAGAGCAGAGTTTGGAGACTGAGGTGCAGAGGGAATGTTGCAGAGAGCAGAGGTTGGAGACTGGGGTGCAGAAGTACTGATACAGAGAGCAGAGGTTGGAGACTGTGGTGCAGAAGGACCTTTAGAGAGAGCAAAGTTTGGAGACTGCAGTACAGAAGGACAGTTACAGTGAGCATACGTTGGGGACTAGGGTACAGAAGGACTGTTCCAGAGAGCAGATATTGGAAATTGTGGTTCAGAAGGACTGTTGTAGAGAACAGAGGTTAGAGAATCGGGTGTAGAAGGACTGTTGCAGAGAGCACATTTTGGAGACTGAGGTGCAGAAGGATTGTTACAGAGAGCAGAGTTTGGAGACTAGGGTGCAGAAGGATCTTACAGAGAGCAGAACTTGGAGACAGGGGTGCAGAAGTACTGTTGCAGAGAGCAGAGGTTGAAGACTGTGGTGCAGAAGGACTGTTATAGAGAAGAGGTTGGAGACTCATGTGCAGCAGTACCATTGCAGAAAGCAGAGGTTGGAGACTGGGGTAGAGATGGAATGTTACTGAGAGCAGAGTTTTGAAACTGTCGTGCAGAAGGTTATTACACAGAGCAGAGGTTGGAGTCAGGGGTGCAGTAAGACTGTTGCATAGAGCAGATGTTGGAGACTGGGGTGCAGAAGGATCGTTGCAGATAGCAGAGGTTGGAGACTGGGTTGCAGAAGGTTTGCTGCAGAGAGCAGACGTTGCAGACTGGGGTGAAGAAGGATCGTTGCAGACAGCAGAGGTCAGAGACTGGGGAGCAGAAGGACTGTTACACAGAGTAGAGCTTGGATACTAATGTGCAGATGAATCATTGCTTAGAGCAGAGATTGGAGACTGAGGTGCAAAAGGACTGTTGCAGAGAGTAGAGGTTGGAGATTGGCATGCAAAAGGCCTGTTACAGAGAGCAGAGGTCAGAAACTAGGGTGCAGAAGAAAAACAGAGAGCAAAGTTTTTGGACAATGTTGCACAAGGTTATTACAGAGAGCAGAGGTTGTAGACCAAGGTGCAGCAGGACTGTTACACAGAGTAGAGGTTGGTGACTAGGGTGCAGAAGGATGGTTGCAGAGAACACAGTTTTCAGACTGAGGTGCAGAAGAACTTTTGCAGAGAGAACATGTTGGAGACTGGAGTGCAGAAGGACTGTTGCAGAAAGCAAGATTGGAGACTTAAGTGCAGAAAGACTGTTACAGAGAGCAGAGTTTGGAGACTGGGGTGCTGAAGAACTGGTAAAGAGAGCAGAGGTTGGAGACTGGGGTGCAGAAGGATCATTATAGAGAACAGAGGTAGGAGACCAGGGTGCAGAAGGCCTGTTACGAAGAACAGAGTTTTAAGAAGAGGTGCAGAAGTACTTTTACAGAGAGTAGAGACCGAGGTGAAGAAGGACCGTTGCAGAGAGCAGAGGTTGGAGACTGAGGTGCAGAAGGAATGTTACAGAGAGCAGATGTTGGCGAATTGGTCTCAGAGGGACTGCTGCAGAGAGCGGAGGCTGGACATGGGGTGTAGCAGGGCTGTTGCGGAGAGCACAGGTTTGAGATTTGGGTGAAGAAGGACTTTTGCAGAGAGTACAGGTTGAAGACTGTGTTGCAGTAGGACTGTTACAGAGGCAGAGCTTGGAGACTTTGGTGCAGAAGGACTGTTGCGGAGAGCAGATGTTGGAGACTGAGATGCAGAAGTACTGTTACAGAGAACAGAGGTTGGAGATTGGGCTGCAAATGGACTGATACCGAAATCAAAGTTTGGAGACTCGGGTGCAGAAGGACTGTTGCAGAGAGCAGAGGTTGGAGAATGGGGTGCAAAAGGCCTGTTACAGAGAGCAGAGGTTGGAGACTGGGATGCAGAAGGACTGTTACAGACAGAAGAGTTTGGAGACAGGTTGCAGAAGGATCTTACAGAGAGCAGAGCTTAGAGACTGTGGTACAGCAGGACTGTTACAGAGAACAGAGGTTGTAGACTGGGGTGCAGAAGGATCGTTGCAGAGAACAGAGTTTTCAGACTGAGGTGCAGACGGACTGTTGCAGATAGCAGATATTGGAGACTGGGGTGCACAAGGACTGTTGAAGAGAGCAGAGGATGGAGACTGGGGTGCAGAAGGATCGTTGTAGTGAGCAGAGGTTTGAGACCAGCGTCCAAAAGGAATGTTACAGAGAACAGAGTTTGGAGCAGGGGTGCAGAGGACTGTTACAGAGCGCAGAGTTTACAGACTGGGTTGCAGAAGGATCTTAGAGAGAGCAGATGTTGGAGACTGAGCTGCAGGAGGACTGTTACAGAGAGTAGAGGTTAGAGTCTGAGGTGCAGAAGCACCATTGTAGAGAGCAGAGTTTTGAGACTGTGGTGCAGAAGGATTGTTACAGAGAGAAGAGGTTGGAGCCTGGGGTGCAGAAGGAGTGTTGCAGTTTGGAGACTGTGGTGTAGAAAGATTTTTGCAGATACAGAGGTTTGAGACTTTGGTGCGGAAGGACTGATACAGAAAGCAGAGGTTGAAGAGTGCGGAGCAGAAGAACCCTTACAGAGTGCAGATTTTGGAGCCTGCACTACAGGAGGACTGTTACAGAGAGCAGAGGTTGGAGACTGCTGTGGAGAAGGACTGTTTCCGAGTGCAGACCTTGGATACTGGGATGCAGACGAACTGTTGCAGAGAGCAGAGGTTGGAGACTGGGGTGCAGAAGAACTGTCGGAGAGAGCAGAGGATGGAGACTGAGGTGCAGAAGGAATGTTGCAGGGAGTAGAGGTTGGAAACTGCGGGGCAGAAGGAATGATGCAGAAAGGAGAGTTTGAAGACTGGTGTGCAGAATGACCGTTACAGAGAGCAGAGGTTGGGGACTGAGGTACAAAAGGACTGTTACAGAGAGCAGAAGTTGGAGACTGGGGAGCAGAAGGACTGTTACAGAGAGCAGAGGTTGGAGTCTGGGAAGGATAAGGAATGTTACAGAGAGCAGATTTGGAAACATGGTTGCAGAAGGATCTTACAGAGATCAGAGGTTGGAGGCTGGGGTTCAGAAGTACTGTTACAGAGAGTAGATTTTGGAGACTGAGGTGCAGTAGGACTGTTACAAAAAGCAGAGTTTGGAGACTGGGGTGCACCAGGATCATTGCAGAGAGCAGAGTTTTCAGACTTAGGTTAAGAAGGACTGTTTTTGAGAGCAGATGTTGGAGACTGGGGTACAGAAGGACTTTTCCAGAGAGCAGAGGTTGGAGACGGGGTGCAAAAGGATAGTTGCAGACAGCAGAGTTTGTAGACTGGGGTGCAGAAGAACCATTACAGAGAGAAGAGGTTGGAGACTGCGGGACAGAAGGACTGTTACAGACAGCAGAGGTTGGAGACTGTGGAGCAGAAAGACTGTTTCAGAGAGCAGAGGTTGGAGACTGGAGAGCAGAAGGAATATTACAGAGAGCAGAGTTTGGAAACTGGGGTGCAGAAGGATCTTACAGAAAGCAGACGTTGGAGACTGAGGTGCCGAAAGACTGTTACATAAAGCAGAGTTTGAAGACTGGGGTGCAAAATGATCGTTGCAGAGAGCAGAGTTGTCAGACAGAGGTCCAGAAAGACTGTTGCAGGGAGCAGATGTTTGAGACTTTAGCGCATAAGGACTTTTGTAGAGAGAAGGGGTTAGAAACTGGGGTGCAAAAGGATTGTTGTAGAGAGCAGAGTTTTTAGACTGGGGTGCAGAGGGATTGTTACAGAGAGCAGCGGTTGGAGACTCTGGTGCAGAAGGACCATTACAGAGATCAGAGTTTGGTAACTGAGGTGAGAAAGGATTGTTAAAGAGAACAGAATTTGGAGCCTGGGGTGCAGAAGGACTGTTGCAGAAAGCAGAGTTTGGAGACTGGGTTTTAGAAGGACTCTTGCAAAGAGCAGAGGTTGGAGACTGGGGTGGAGTAGGACTGCTACATAGAGCAGAGTTTGGAAACAGGGTTGCAAAAGGATCTTACAGTGAGCAGAGTTTCGAGACTGAGGTGCAACAGGAGTGTTACAGAGAGCAGAGTTTGGAGACTGGGGTGCAGAAGGATCATTGCAGAGAACAGCATTTTCAGACAGAGGTGCAGAAGGACTGTTGCAGCGAGCAGAGGTTGGAGACTGGGGTGCAGAAGGACTGTTGCAGAGAGCAGATGTTGGAAACGGTGTACAGAAAGATCATTACAGACAGCAGAGGTTTGAGACTGGGGTGCAGAAGGACTGTTACAGAGAGTAGAGTTTCGAGACTGAGGTGAAAAAGTATCATTGCAGAGAGCAGAGGTTGGAGACTGGGGTGCAGTAGAACTCCTATAGAGAGCTGAGATTTCAGACAAGGTTGCACAAGGATCTTACAGAGAGAAGAGTTGTAGACCAATGTGCAGCAGGACTGTTACAGCAAGCACAGGTTGGAGTCTGGGGTGCAGAAGGATCGCTGTAGAGAACAGAGTTTTCAGACTGAGGTGCAGAAGGACTTTTGCTGAGAGCATATGTTGGAGACTGGGGTGCAGAAGGACTGTTGCAGAGTGCAGAGTTTAGGGACTGGGGTGCAAAAGGATCGTTGTAGAGAGCAAAATTTTGAGACTTGAGTGCAGAAGGATTGTTATAGAAAACAGAGGTTGGAGACTGGGGTGCAGAAGGCCCATTACAAAGAGCAGAGTTTGGAGAAGGGATTAAGTAGTACATTTACAGAGAGTAGTTTTTGGAGACTGAAGTGCAGAAGGACCATTGCAGAGAGCAGAGTTTGAAGACTGAGGTGCAGAAGGATTGTTACAGAGAGCAGATGTTGGAGACTGGGTTGCAGAGGGACTATTGCAGAGAGCAGAGACGGGACACTGGGCTTTAGGACTGTTGCGGAGAGCACAGGATTGAGATTGGCGTGCAGAAGGACTGTTGCAGGAAGCAGAGTTTGGAGATTGGGTTACAGTAGGAATGCTATAGAGGCAGAGGTTGGAGATTTGGTGCAGAAGGACTGTTGCAGAGAGCAGATGTTGGAGACTTGGGGGCAGAAAGACTGTTGCAGAGAGCAGAGTTTGTAGACTGAGGTGCAGAAGCACTGTTACAGAGAGCAGAGGTTGGAGAATGGGGTGCAAAAGGCCTGTTACAGAGAGCAGATGTTGGAGACTGAGGTGCAGAAGAACTGTTACAGAAAGCAGGGTTTGGAGACAGGATTGCAGAAGGATCGTTGCAAAGAGCATATTTTTCAGACTGAGGTACAGAAGGACTGTTGCAGAGAGCAGAGTTTGGAGACTGAGTTGCAGAATGACTGTTACAGAAAGCATAGTTTGGAACCTGGGGTGCAGAAGAACTGATAGTGAAAGCTGACGTTGCAGTCTAAGGTTCAGAAAGACTATTACAGAGAGCAGAGTTTTGAGACTGCGGTACAGAAGGACTTTTACAGAGAGCAGAGGTTTGAGACTGAGGTCCAGAAGAATTGTTACGGAGATCAGTGGCTGGAAACTGGGGTGCAGAAGGATAGTTACAGAGAGCACAGATGAAGACTGTTGTGCAGAAGAAATGATGCAGAGAGCAGAAGTTGGAGACTGGGGTGCAGAAGGACTGTTACTGAGAGCAGAGGTTGGAGACTGGGGTGCAGAAGAACTGATAAAGAAAGCTGATGTTGGAGACTGGGGTTCAGAAGGACCATTACAGAGAGCAGAGTTTTGAGACTGCTGTACAGAAGGACTGTTACAGAGAGCAGAGTTTAGAGACTGAGGTGCAGAAGGAGTGTTGCAGGGAGTAGAGGTTTGAGACTTTGGTGCAGGAGGACTGTGGCAGAGAGCAGAGTTTGGAGACTGAGGTGAAAAAGGACTGTTACCGAGAGCAGCGGTTGGAGACTGTGGTGCAGAAGTACTGATACAGAAAGCAGAGGTTGGAGACTAGGGTGCAGTAGAACTCCTACATAGAGCAGAGTTTTTAGAGAAGTTTGCACAAGGATCATACAGAGAGCAGAGTTGTAGACCGATGTGCAGCAGGACTGTTACAGAAAGCAGGGTTTGGAGACAGGATTGTAGTAGGATCCTTGCAGAGAACAGAGTTTTAAGACTGAGGTGCAGAAGGACTTTTGCAGAGAGTACATTTTGGAGACTGGGGTGCAGAAGGACTGTTGCAAAGAGCAGAGTTTGGGGAGTGGGGTGCAGAAGGATCATTGTATAGAGCAAAATTTTGAGACTGGGGTGCAGAAGGATTGTTACAGAGAACAGAGGTTGGATACTGGGGTGCAGAAGGCCTATTACACAGAGCAGAGTTTCGAAAAGGGGTTCAGAAGTACATTTACAGAGAGTAGTTTCTGGAGACTGAGGTGCAGAAGGACCGTTGCAGAGAGCAGAGTTTGAAGACTGAGGTGCAGAAAGATTGTTACAGAGAGCAGAGGTTGGAGACTGGGTTGCAGAGGGACTGTTGCAGAGAGGATAGACTGGACACTGGGGTGTAGAAGGACTGTTGCGGAGAGCACAGTTTGGAGATTAGGGTGCAGAAGGACTGTTGCAAAGAGCAGAGTTTCGAGACTGGGTTACAGAGGCAGGGGTTGGAGATTTGGTGCAGAAGGACTGTAGCAGAGAGCAGATGTTGGAGACTGGGGTGCAGAAGGACTGTTACAGAGAGCAAAGTTTGTATACTGAGATGCAGAAAGACTATTACAGAGAGCAGAGGTTGGAAATTGTGTTGCAGATGCACTGATACAGTAAGCAGAGATTGGAGACTGGGGTGCAGAAGGACTGTTAAAGAGAGCAGAGTTTGGAGACTGGGGTGCAGAAGACCTGTAAGAGAGAAGAGGTTGGAGACTTCTGTGCAGAAGGATTGTTACAGATAGCACAGTTTGGAGACTGGGGTGCAGAAGGATCTTTGCAGAGATCAGAGGTTTCAGACTGAGGCTTAGAAGGACTGATACAGATACCAGAGGTTGGAGTCTGAGGTGAAGAAAGTCTGTTAGAGAACAGAGTTTGGAAACTGGGGTGCAGAAGGACCGTTTCAGAGGGCAGATGTTGGAGACTGGGGTGTAGCAGGACAGATACAGAGAGCACAGGTTGGAGACTGGGGTGCAGAAGAAATGTTGCAGAGAGCAGAGATTGGAGACTGGGGTGCAGAAGGACTGTAGCAGAGAGCAGAGGTTGGAGACTGCGGTGCAGAAGGACTGTTGCAGAGAGCAGACGTTGGAAACTGGGATGCAGAAGGATCCATCCAGAGAGAAGAGGTTGGAGACTGGGGTTTAGAAGGACTGTTGCAGAGAGAAGATTTTGGAGACTGGGGTGCAGAAGAACTGTTGCAGAGAGTAGAGGTTGGAGACTGAGGTGCAGAAGGACTGTTACAGAGAGCAGAGGTTGGAAACTGGGGTGCAGAATAACTGATATTGAAAGTAGAGTTTGGAGACTGGGGTGCAGAATGACCGTTACAGACATCAGGGTTTGGAGACTGCGGTACAGAAGAACTGTTATAGAGAGCAGACTTTGGAGCCTGGGGTGCAGAAGGACTGTTTCAGAGAAAAGAGTTTGGATACTGGTGTGCAGAAAGACCATAGCAGAGAGCAGAGGTTGGAGACTGAGGTGCAGAAGGACTGTTATAGAGAGCAAAGTTTTGAGACCGGGGTGAAGAAGGATCTTACTGAGAGCAGAGGTTGGAGACTGAGGTGCAGAAGGGCTGTTGCAGAGAGCAGATTTTGGGGACTGGGGTGCAGAAGGACTGTTGCAGAGAGCAGTGGTTGAAGAATGAGGTGCAGATGGTTCATTGCAAAGAGAAAAGTTTGGAGACTGGGGTGCATTAAGACTGTTACAAAGAGCAGAGTTTGGAGACTGGGGTGCAGAAGACCTGTTACAGAGAGCATAAGTTGGAGACTGGTGTGCAGAAGGATTGTTACAGATAGCAAAGTTTGGAGACTGAGGTGCAGAAGGATTGTTACAGAGAGCAGATGTTGGAGACTGAAGTTCAGATGGGCTCTTACAGAGAGTAGAGGTTGGAGACTGGGGTGCAGAAATATCATGCAGAGACCAGAGGTTGGAGACTGAGGGGCAGAATTATCATTGCAGAGAGCAGAGGTTTCAGACTGTGGTGCAGAATGATCGTTACAGAGAGCAGAGGTTGGAGACTGGGGTGCAGAAGGACAGTTACTGAGAGCACAGATGGAGACTGTGGTTCAGAAGAATTGTTGCAGAGATCAGAAGTTGGAGACTAGGGTGCAGAAGGACTGTTTCTGAGAGCAGAGATTCGAGACTGGGGTGCAGAAGAACTGGTACCGAAAGCTGACGTTGGAGACTGGGGTGCAGAAGGACTGTTGCAGAGACTATAGGTTGGAGACTGGGGTGCAGAAAGACCGTTCCGGAGAGCAAAGTTTTGAGACTGCGGTACAGAAAGACTGTTACAGAAAGTAGAGGTTCGATACTGGGGTTCAGATGGACTGTTACAGAGGACAGAGGTTGGACACTGAGGTGCCCACCCTCGCAGAAAGCAGAGGTTCGAGGCTGCGATGGAGAAGAAATGTTTTTGAGAGCAGATTTTGTAAACTGGAGTGCAGAAAGATCTTACAGAGAGCAGAGGTTGGAGACTGTGGTGCAGAAGGACTGTTGCAGAGAATAGAGTTTGGAGACTAGGGTCCGGAAGTATCGTTGCAGAGAGCAGAGTTTGGAGACTGGGGTGCAGAAGGACTGTTGCAGACAGCAGAGGTTGGAGACTGGGTGCAGAAGGACTGTTGCAGAGAGCAGAGGATGGAGACTTGAGTGCAGAAGGACTGTTGCAGAGAGTAGAGGTTGGAGACTGGGGTGAAGGACCGTTATAGGAAACAGAGTTTAGAATTTGGGATGCAGAAAGACCGTTAAAGAGAGCAGAGTTTGGAGACTGCGGTATAAGACTGTTACCGAGAGAAGAGGTTGAAGACTGGGGTGCAGAAAAACTCTTACATAGAGCACAGGTTGGGGACTGAGGTGCAGAAGGATAGATACAGAAAACAGAGGTTGGAGACTGGGGTTCCGAAAGACTGATACAGAAAGCAGAGGTTGGAGACTGGAGTGTAGAAGGACCGTTACAAAGAGCAGATGTTGGATACTGTGGTACAGGAGGACTGTTACAGAGAGCAGATCTCGGAGACTGGGGAGCAGAAGGACTGTTGCAGAAGACAGAGGTTTGAGACACTGGTGGAGAAGGAATGTTACAGAGAGCAGAGTTTGGAAACTAGAGTGCAGAAGGATCTTACAAAGAGAAGAGGTTGGAGACTGTGTTGCAGAAGGACTGTTGCAGAGAGCAGACGTTGGAGACTGGGGTCCAGAAGGATCGTTGCAGAGAGCACAGTTTTGAGACTGGGGTGCAGAAGGACTGTTCCAGAGAGCATATGTTGGAGACTGGGGTGCAGAAGGACTGTGGCAGAGAACAGAGTTTAGAGACTGGGGTGCAGAAGGACTGTTAC
The DNA here is from genome assembly GCF_052094955.1 of Ictidomys tridecemlineatus. Taxonomy (NCBI): domain Eukaryota; kingdom Metazoa; phylum Chordata; class Mammalia; order Rodentia; family Sciuridae; genus Ictidomys; species Ictidomys tridecemlineatus. The sequence continues at coordinate 80,513 of NW_027522516.1, read as the reverse complement.
ACAGAGCAGTGGTTAAAGACTGAGGCTCAGAAGTACTGTTACAGAGAGCAGTGTTTGGAGACTGGGGTGCAGAGGACTGTTACAGAGAGCAGAGTTTGGAGCCTGGGGTTCAGATGGATCTTACAGACAGAAGAGTTTTGAGATTGGGGTCCAAAAGGACTGTTGCAGAGAGCAGATTCTGGAGACTGGGGTGGAGAAGAATTGTTGTAGAGAGAAGAGTTTGGAGACTGGGGTGCAGAAGGCCTATCACAGAGAGCAGAGTTTGGAGACTGCGTGGCAGAAGTCATGTTACAGAGAGCAGAGTTTGGAGACTGTTGTGCAGAAGGACTGTTACAGAGTGCAGAGTTTAAAGACTGGGTTGTTGAAGGATCTTACAAAGTGCAGAGTTGAGAAACTGAGGTGCAGAAGGACTGTTACAGAGAGCAGAAGTAGGAGACTGTGGTGCCAAAGGGTCCTTGCAGTGCACAGACTTTTCAGAGTGAGGTGCAAAAGGACTGTTGCAGAGAGCAGATTGTGGAGATTGGGGTGTAGAAGGACTGTTGCAGAGAGCAGAGGTTTGAGACTTTGGTGAAGAAGGATCGTTGCAGAGAGCAGAGGTTAGAGACCGGTTGGCAGAAGCACTGTTACAGAAAGCAGAGTTTGAAACTGGGTTGCAGAAGGATCTTACAGAGAGCAGAGGTTGCAGACAGGGTGCAGAAGGATGGTTACAGAGAGGAGAGCTTGGAGACAGTGGTCCAGAAGGACTCTTGCAGAGAGCAGACGTTGGAGACTGGGGTTCAGAAAGATCATTGCAGAAACAGAGTTGGAGACTGGGGTGTAGAAGGACTGTTGCAGATAGCAGATGTGGGAGACTGGGGTGAAGACGGACTGTTGCAGAGAGCAGAGGTTGGAGAGTGGGGTTCAGAAAGACTGTTGCAGAGAGCAGAGGTTGGAGAATGAGGTGCAGAAAAACTGTTACAAAGAGCAGAGGTTGGAGACTGGGGTGCAGAAGGACTGTTACAGAGAGCAAAGGTTGGAGACTGGGGTTCAGATGGATCTTACAGAGAGCAGATTTTGGAGACTGTGGTGCAAGAGGACTGTTGCAGAGAGCAGAGGTTGGAGACTGATGTGAAGAAGAATCCTTGCAGAGAGAAGTGTTTGGAGACTGGGGTGCAGAAGTCCTGTTACAGAGAGCAGTGGTTGGAGACTGGGTTGCAGAAGTCCTGTTGCAGAGAGCAGAGGTTGGAGATTGTTGTGCAGAAGGACGATTACCGAGTGAAGAGTTTAAAGACTGGGTTGCAGAAGGATCTTACAGAGAGCAGAGTTGGGAGACTGAGGTGCAGAAAATTCGTTGCATACAGCAGAGTTTTCCCACTGAAGTGCAGAATGACTGTTGCAGAGAGCAGATATTGGAGACTGGGGTGCAGTAGGACTGTTCCAGAGAGCAGACATTAGAGACTGGGGTTAAGAAGGATCGTTTGAGAGACCAGAGGTTGGAGACTGGTGTGCAGAAGGATTGTTACAGAGAGTAGAGTTTGGAGACTGGGTTTTAGAAGGATGCTACTGAGAGCAGAGATTGGAGACTGAAGTACAGAAGAACTGTTACAGAGAGTAGACCTTGGAGAATAAGGTGCAGAAGGACCGTTACAGAGAACAGTGTTTGGAGACTTAGGTTCAGAAGGATAGATACAGAGAACAGTGGTTGGAGACTGCGGTTCATACAGACTGATACAGAAAGCAGAGGTTGGAGACTGGGGTGTAGAAGGACTGTTATAAAGAGCAAAAGTTGGAGACTGCGGTACAGAAGGACCAGATGTTGGAGACTGGGGAGCAGAAGGACTGTTGCAGAGGACAGAGTTTAGAGACTGGGGTGGAGAAGGAATGTTACAGAGTGCAGAGTATGGAATCTGGAGTGCACAAGAATCTTACAAAGAGCAGAGGTTGGAAACTGTGGTGCAGAAGGACTGTTGAAGACAGAAGATGTTGGAGACTTGGGTCAAGAAGGAGCGTTGCAGATAGCAGAGTTTGGAGACTGGGGTGCAAAAGGACTGTTGCAGAGAGCAGATGTTGGAGACTGGGGTGGAGAAGAATCATTGCAGAGAGTAGAGGTTGGAGACTGGGTTGCAGAAAGATGTTAAAGAGAACAGAGTTGGGATACTGAGGTGCAGAAGGACTGTTACAGAGAGTAGAGGTTGGAGACTGGGATGCAGAACGGTCATTGCAGAGAGCAGAGTTTTCAGACTGAGGTGCAGAAGAACTGTTGCAGAGAGCAGATGTTGGAGACTGGGGTGCAGAAGGATTGTTACAGAGAGCAGAGGTTGGAGACTGGAGTGCATAAGGATCATATAGATAGCAGAGGTTCGAGACTAGGGTGCAGAAGCACTGTTGCCAAGAGCAGAGTCTGGAGACTGGGTTGCAGAAGGGTATTACAAAGAGCAGAGTTAGGAGACTGAGGTGCAGAAGGATCATTGCAGAGATCAAAGATTTTAGACTGAGTTGCAGAAGGACTGTTGCAGAGAGCAGATATTGAAGACTGGGATGCAGAAGGACTGTTGCAGAGAGCAGAGGTTAAAGACTGGGGTGAAGGAGGGTCGTTGCAGTGAGCAGAGTTTTCAGACTTAGGTGCAGAAGAACTGATGCAAAGAGCAGATGTTGGAAACTGGGTACAGAAGGATTGTTGCAGAGTGCAGAGGTTGGAGAATTTGGTGAGAAAGGATCTTTGATGAGAGCAGAGGTTGGAGACTGGTGTGCAGAAGCACTGTTACAGAGAGCAGAGTTTGGAGACTGGGTTTCAGAAGGGTATTACAGAGAGCAGAGATTGCAGACAGGGGTTTAGAAAGATTGTTACAGAGAGCAGAGTTTGAAGACTTTGGTGAAGAAGGACTGTTACAGAGAGCATAGGTTGGAGTCTGAGGTGTAGAAGGACTGTTACAGAAAGCAGAGTTTGGAGACTCATGTGAAGAAGGACTGTTACAGGAAGCAGTGTTTGGAAATTGGGGTGCAGAATGACCATTTTGGAGAGCAGAGTTTTGAGACTGCGGTATAGGACTCTTTCTGAGAGCAGATGTTGGAAGCTGGGGTGCCGCAGGACCCTCAAAGAAAGCAGAGGTTGCAGACTGCAGTGGAGAAGGAATGTTAGAGAGAGCAGATTTTGGAAACTGGCGTGCAGAAAGATGTTACAGAGAGCAGAGTTTGGAGACTGTTGTTTAGAAGGACTGTTGCAGAGAGCACTCGTTGGAGCCTGGGGTCCAGAAGGATCGTTGGAGAGAGCAGAGTTTAAAATGGAGTTAGAATGAGTGTTGCAGAGAGTAGATGTTGGAGACTGGGGTGCAAAGGACTGTTGCAGAGAGCAAAGGTTGGAGAATGGGGTGCAGAAAGACTGTTGCAGAGAGCAGAAGTTTAAGACTGAGGTGCAGAAGGACTGTTACAAAGAGCAGAGGTTGGAGACTGTGGTGCAGAAGGACGGTTACAGAGAGCAGAGGTTGGAGACTGGGGTGCAGAAGGACTGTTGCAGAGAGCAGAGGTTGTCGACTGTGGTGCAAAAGGACTGTTTCAGAGAATAGAGGTTTGAGACTGGTGTTAAGAAGAATCGTTGTAGAGAGAAGAATTTGTAGACTTGAGTGTAGAAGGTATGTTACAGAGAGCAGTGGTTTGAGACTGGGTTGATGAAGGATGTTACAGAGAGAAGAGATTGGAGACTGAGGTGCAGGGGGACTGTTACCGAGAGCAGTGGTTGGAGACTGGGGTGCAGAAGAATAGTGCAGAGAGCCGAATTTTCAGACTGAGGTGCAGAAGGTCTGTTACAGAGAGCATAGGTTGGAGACTGAGGTATAGAAGGACTGTTACAGAGAGCAGAGTTTGGAGACTCAGGTGCAGAAGGACTGTTACAGGAAGCAGATTTTGGAAATTGGTGTGCAGAAGGACCGTTAAGGAGAGCAGAGTTTGGAGACTACTGTATAGGACTGTTACCGAGAGCAGAGGTTGGAGACTGGTGTGCAGAAAGACTCTTACATAGAGCACAGGTTGAGACTGAGGTGCAAAAGGATAGATACAGAGAACAGAGGTTGGAGTCTGGGGTTCAGAAAGACTGATACACAAAGCAGAATTTGGAGACTATGGTGTAGAAGGACCATTACAAAGAGCAGAATTTGGAGACTCTTGTACAGAAGGACTGTTACAAAGAGCAGATCTCAGAGACTGGAGAGCAGAAGAACTGTTGCAGAGGACAGAGGTTGGAGACTGGGGTGGAGAAGGAATGTTACAGTGAGCATGATTTAAGACTGAGGTGCAAAAGGACTGTTGCAGAGAGCTGATGTTGGAGACTGTGGTGCAGAAAGATCGTTGCAGAGAGCAGATTTTGGAGACTGGGGTGCAGAAGGACTGTTGCAGACAGCAGAGTTTGGAGACTGGGGTCCAGAAGGACTGTTGCAGAGAGCAGATGTTTTAGACTGGGGTGCAGAAGGACTGTTACAGAGAGCAAAGGTTTGAGACTGAGGTGATAAGGACTGTTCCAGAGAGCAGAGGTTGGAGACTGGGGTTCAGATGGATCTTACAGAGAGCAGAGATTGGAGACTGGGGTGCAAACGGACTGTTGTAGAGAGTAGATGTAGGAGACTTGGGTGGAGAAGAATCGTTGCAGAGAGAAGAGGTTCTATACTGGGGTGCAGAAGGCCTATCACAGAGAGCAGAGTTTGTAGACTGGGTTCCAGAAGTCCTGTTACAGAGAGCAGAGGTTGGAGACTGTTGTGAAGAAGGACTTTACAGAGTGCAGATTTTAAAGACTGGATTGCAGGAGGATCATACAGAGAGCACAGTTGGGAGACTGAGGTGCAGAAGGAATGTTACAGAGAGCAGAGGTATAAGACTTGGCTGCAGAAGGGTCATTGCAGAGAGCAGACTTTTCAGACTGAGGTGCAGAATGACTGTTGCAGAGAGCAGATGTTGAAGACTGGAGTGCAGAAGGTCTGGTGCAGAGAGCAGATGTTGGTAACTACGGTGCAGAAGGACTGTTGTAGATAGCAGAGTTTGGAGACTGGGGTGCAGACGGACTGTTGCAGAGAGTAGAGTTATGAGGTGCGGACGACCTGCAACAGAGAGCAGAGGTTAAAGACTCTGGTACAGAAGGACTGTTACAGAGAGAAGAGGTTGGAGACTAGAATGGAGAAGGACTGCTGAGGAAAGTAGAGGTTGGAGACTGAGGTGCAGAGGGACTGTTACAGAGAGCAGAGGTTGGAGACTGGGGTGCAGAAGGACTGATACAGAAAGCAGAGGTTGGTGACTGTGGTGCAGAAGGACTGTTGCAGAGAGTGGAGTTTGGAGACTGTGTTGGAGAAGGACTGTTGCAGATAGCAGATGTTGGAGACTGGGGTGCAAAAGGAATGTTGCAGAGAGCAGAAAATAGAGATTGTGGTGTAGAAAGACTATTGCAGAGAGCAGAGTTTGCAGTCTGAGATGCAGAAGGACTCATATAGACAGCAGAGGTTGGTGACTGTGGTGCAGAAGGACTGTTACAAAGAGCATCGGTTGGAGACTGAGGTGCAGAAGGACTGTTAAAGAGAGCAGACGTTGGAGACTGAAGTGCAGAAGGATTTGTATAGAGAGGACAGGTTGGAGACAGAGGTGTAGAAGGACTGTTACTGAGAGCAGAGGTAGGAAACTGGGGTGCAGAAGGATCATTGCAGAGAGCAGAGGTTGCAAACTGAGGTTCAGAAGGATTGTTGCAGAGAGCAGAGGTTGAAGACTGAGGTGCATAAGGATCGTTACAGAGAGCAGAGGTTGGAGACTGGGGTCAGAAAGACAGTTACAGAGAGCACAGTTTGGAGAGTCGTGTGCAGAGGAAATGTTGCAGTGAACAGACATTGGAGACTGTGATACAGAAGTACCGTTACAAAGAGCAGAGGCTGGAGACTGGGGTTCAGAAGGAATGTCACAGAGAGCAGAGTTTGGAACCTGGAGTGCAAAAGGATCTTACAGAGAGCTGAGGCTTGAGACTGGGGTCAGAAAGACTGTTGCAGAGAACAGACGTTGGAGACTGGTGCAGAAGGATCATTGCAGAGAGCAGAGGTTGGAGACTGGGTTATAGAAGGTCTGTTGCAGACAGCAGAGGTTTGAGACTGGGGTGCAGAAGGACTGTTTCAGAAAGCAGACGTTGGAGACTGAGACGCAGAAGAACTTTTACAGAGAGCACTGGTTGAAGACTGGAATGCAGAAGGATCGTTGCAGAGAGCAGAGGATTCAGAATGAGGCACAGAAGGACTTTTACAGAGAGCAGAGTTTGGAGTCTGAGGTGTAGAACAACTGTTACAGAAACCAGAGGTTTGCAATTGGTGAGCAGAAGGACCATTACAAAAAGAAGAGGTTGGAGATTGCGATACAAATGGACTGTTACAGAGAAAAGAGTTTGGAGAATGGGTAGAAGAAGGATCGTTGCAGAGAGAAGATGATTGAGACTGGGTTACAGAAGTTCTGTTACAGAGAGCAGAGGTTGGAGAGCAGAGGTTGGAGACTGGGGTGAAGAAGGATTGTTACAGAGAGCAGAGTTTGGAGACTTGGGTGCAGAAATACTGTTACAGAGATCAGAGGTTCGAGACTGGGGTGCAGAAGGCCTGTTACAGAGAGCAGATGTTGGTGACTGAGGTACAGAAGGACTGTTATAGAGAGCAGAGGTTGGAGACTGGGGTGCAGAAGGACTGTTACAGAGAGCAGAGGTTGGAGACTTGGGTGCAGAAGGACTGATACAGAAAGCAGAGGTTGGAGACTTTGGTCTAGAATGAACCTCACAGAGAGCAGGTGTTGGAGTCTGCAGTACAGAAGTACTGTTACAGAGAGCAGCGGGTGGAGACCAGGGTACAGAAGCACTGTTGCAGAGAGCAAAGGTTGGAGAATGTGATGCAGAAGGACTGTTTCAGAGAGTAGATGTTAAAGACTGTGGTGAAGAAGAAATGTTGCAGAGAGCAGAAGTTGGAGACTGGGGTTCAGAAGGATTGTTGCAAGGAGCAGAGCTTCGAGCCTGGGGTGAAGAAGGAGTGTTACAGAGAGCAGAGTTTGGAAACAGGGGTGCAGAAGGATCTTACAGAGAGCAGAGGATGGAGACTGAGGTGCAGAAGAACTGTTGCAGAGATCAGAAGTCGGAGACTGGGGTGCAGTAGGATCATTTAAGAGAGCAGAGTTTGGAGACTGGGGTGCAGAAGGATCGTTGCAGAAGGCAGCTGTTTGAGACTGGGATGCAGAAGGCCTGCTACAGAGAGCAGAGTTTGGAGACTGGCGTGCAGAAGTCCTGTTTTGACACTGGGATGCTGAAGGATTTTACAGAGAGCAGAGGTTGGAGACTGAGGTAGAGGTGGAATATCACAGAGAGCAGTGGTTGGAGACATGGGTGCAGAAGGATCGTGTAGAGACCCAAGGTGTCAGACTGAGGTGCAGAAGGACTGTTACAAAGAGTACAGGTTGGAGACTGAGGTGTAGAATGATTGTTACAGAGAGAAGAGTTTGGAGACTGAGGTGCAGAAGCACTGTTACAGAAAGCAGAGGTTGTAAATTGGGGTGCAGAAGTACAGTTACAGAGACCAGAGTATTGAGACTGCGGTATAGAAAAACTATTACAGAAAGTAGAGGTTGGAGACTCGGGTGCAGAAGGAATGTTACAGAGAGCACAGGTTTGAGACTGAGGTGCAGAAGGATAGATACAGAGATCAGAGGTTTTAGACTGGGGTTCAGAAGGACTGATACAGAAAGTAGAGTATGGAGACTGGGGTGCAGAAGTACAAGTTATGGAGAGCAAAGGTTGGAGACTGCGGTACAGAAGGACTGTTACAGAGAGCAGGGGTTGGATACAGGGGTGCAGAAGCATCTAACAGAGAACAGAATTTGGAGACTTAGGTGCAGATGGACTGTTGTAGAGAGCAGATTTTGGAGACTGGGGTGCAGAAGGCCTTCTACAGAGAGCGGAGTTTGGACACTGGAGTGCAGTAGGCCTGTTACAGAGAGGAGAGGTTGGAGACTGGGGTGCAGAAGGACTGTTATAGAGAGAAGAATTTGCAGACTGGGTTGCTGAAGGATCTTATGGAGAGAAGAGGTTGAAGACTGAGGTGCAGAAGGACCATGCAGAGAGGAGAGGTGTCAGACTAAGGTGCAGAAATCAGTTTACATAGAGCACAGGTTGGAGACTGAGGTGCAGAAGGATTGTTACAGAGAGCAGAGGTTGGAGACTGGGGTGCAGAAAAACTGTTGCAGAGAGCAGAGTTTGGAGACTGGGGTTTAGAAGTTCTTTTGAAGAGAGCAGAGATTGGAGACTGAGGTTCAGAAGTCCTGTTACATAGAGCCGAGGTTGGAGAGTGGGGTGCAGAAGGATAGTTACAAGGAGAAGAGCTTGGAGACAGGGGTGCAGAAGGATCTTACAGAGAGCAGATGTTGGAGACTGAGGTGCAGAAGGACTGTTTCAGAGATCAGAGGTTGGAGACTGGGATGCAGAAGGATCGTTATAGAGAGCAGAGTTTGGAGACTGGCATGCAGAAGTCATGGTACAGAGAGGAGATTTTGGAGACTGCGGTGCAGAAGGATTGTTATAAAGAGCAGTGTTTAAAGACTGGGTTTCTGAAGGATCTTACATAAAGCAAAGGTTGCAGACTGACGTGTAGCTAGACTGTTACAGACCGCAGTGGTTGAAGACTGGGTGCAAAAGGATCGTGCACAGAGCAGAGGTTCCAGACTGAGGTGAAAAAGGACTGTTACAAAGAACAGAAGTTTGAGACTGAGGTGTACAAGGAGTGTTACAGAGAGTAGAGCATGGAGACTCAGGTGCAGAACGACTGTTACAGGAAGCAGAGTTTGGAAATTTGGTTGCAGAAAGACTTTTACAGAGAGCAGAGGTTGGAGACTGCGATATAAGAATGTTATCGAGAGTAGATGTTGGAGACTGGGGTGCAGAAGGACTCTTACATAGAGCACAGGTTGAAGACTGAGGTGCAGAAGGATAGATACAGAGAACAGAGGTTGGAGACTGGGGTTCCGAAAGACTGATACAGAAAGCAGAGGTTGGAGAGTGGGGTGTAGAAGGACCGTTACAAAGAGCAGAGGTTGGAGACTGTGGTACTGAAGGACTGTTACAGAGAGCAGATCTCAGAGACTGGGGAGCACAAGGACTGTTGCAGAGGAAAGAGGTTGAAGACTGGGTTGGAGAAGGAATGTTACAGAGAGCAGAGTTTGGAAACTGGAGTGCAGAAGGATCTTACAGAGAGCAGAGCTTGGAGACTGAGGTGCAGAAGGACTGTTGCAGAGAGCAGACATTGGAGACTGGGTTCCAGAAAAATCGTTGCAGAGAGCAGAGTTTGGAGACTGAGGTGAAAAATGGACTGTTACAGAGAGCAGAGTTTGGAGACTGGGGTGCGGAAGTACTGTTGCAGAGAGAAGATGTTGGAGACTGGGGTGGAGTAGAATCTTTGCAGAGAGAAGAGGTTGGAGACTGTTGTGCAGAAGGACTGTTACAGAGTGCAGAGTTTAAATACTTGGTAGTAAAAGGATCTTACAGAGAGCAGATTTGGGAGACTGAGGTGCAGAAGGACTGTTAGGAGTGCAGAGGTAGGAGACTGAGGTGCAGAAGGACTGTTACAGAGAGCAGAAATTGGATGCAGGTTTGCAGAAGCATTTTACAGAGAGGAGAATTAGAAGACTGAGGTGCAGAAGGATTGTTGTAGAGATCAGAGGTATGAGAGTGGGGTGAAGTTGGATCATTGCAGAGAGCTGATGTTGGAGACTGGGGTGCAGAAGGATCATTGCAGAGAGCAGATTTTGGAGACTGGGGTCCAGAAGGCCTGCTTCAGAGAGAAGAGTTTGGAGACTGATGTGCAGAAGGCCTGTTCCAGAGAGCAGAGTTTGGAGACTGAGGTGCACTAGCATTGTTACAGAAAGCAGAGGTTGGAAATTGGGGTGAAGAAGGACCGTTACAGAGACAAGAGTTTGTAGACTGCGGTATTGAAAAACTGTTACAGAGAGAAGAGGTTAGAGACTGAAGTGCAGAAGGAATGATACAGAGAGCACAGGTTGGAGACTGAGGTGCACAAGGAGTGTTACAGAAAGCAGAGGTTAAAAATTGGGGTGCAGAAGGAATGTTACAGAGAGCACAGGTTGGAGACTGAGGTGCAGAAGGATAGATAGAGAGAGCAGAGGTATGAGACTGAGGTTCAGAAGGACTGATAAAGAAAGCAGAGTTTGGAGACTGGGGTGCTGAAGGACCGTTACAGAGAATAGAGGTTGGAGACTGGAGAGCAGAAGGACTGTTGCAGAGGACAGTTTGGAGACTGGGGTGCCGCCGGAGACTTGCAGAAAGCAGAGGTTAAAGACTGAGGTGGAAAAGGAATGTTACAAAGAGCAGAGTTTGGAGACTGGAGTGCAGAAGGATCTTACAGAGAGCAGAGTTTGGAGACTGTTGTGCAGAAGGATTGTTACAGAGAGCAGAGGTTGGAGACTGGGGTCCAGAAAGATCGTTGCAGAGAGCAGAGTTTTGAGACTGGGTTGCAGAAGGACTGTTGTAGAGAGCAGAGTTTTGAGACTGGAGTGCAGAAGGAGTGTTGCAGAGAACAGAGTTTGGAGACTGGAGTGAAGAAGGAATGTTGCAGAGAGCAGAGTTTGGAGACTGATGTGCAAAAATAATCTTAAAGAGAGCAGAGTTTGTTGACTGGGGTGCAGAAGGACTGTTACAGAGAGCAGAGGTTGGAGACTGTGGTGCTGAAGGACTGTTGCAGAGACCAGACTTAGATGACTGGAGTTCAGATTGGTCTTAAAGAGAGCAGAATGTGGAGACTGAGGTGCAGAAGGACTGTTGCAAAGATCAGAGGTTGGAGACTCGGGTGCAGTAGGATTATTGCAGAGAGAAGTGGTTGGAGACTGGGGTGCAGAAGGATCCTTGAAGAGAGCAGATTTTGAAGACTGGGGTGCAGAAGGATTGTTACAGAGAGCAGAGTTTGGAGTTGGGGGTGTAGAAGGATCTTGCAGAGAGCAGAGTTTGGAGACTGGGTTGCAGAAGGACTGTTACAGAGAGCAGAGATTGGATACTGGGGTTCAGATGGATCTTACAGAGAGTAGAGGTTGGAGACTGGGGTTCAAATTGACTGGTGCAGAGAGTAGAGCTTGGAGACTGGAGTGCAGAAGAACTCTTACAGAGAGCAGAGTTTGGAGACTGGGGTGCAGAAGGATCTTACAGAGAGCAGAGGTTTGAGATTGGGGTGCTGACGAACTGTTGCAAGGAGCAGAGGTTTGACACTGGGGTGCAGAAGGATCGTTGCAGAGAGAAGGGGATGGAGACTGGGATGCAGAAGGCCTGTTACAGAGAGCAGAGTTTGGAGACTGGGGTGCAGAAGAACCATTACAGAAAGCAGAGGTTGGAGATTGCAGTACAGAAGGACTGTTACACAGAGCAGACTTTGGAGACTGGGGAGCAGAAGGACTTTTGTAGAGAACAGAGTTTGGAGACTGGGGTGCTACAGGATCGTTGCAGAAAGAAGAGGTTGGAGACTGGGATCAAGAAGGAATGTTGTAGAGAACAGAGTTTGGAAACTGGTGTGCAGAAAGATCTAAAAGAGAGCAGAGGTTGGAAACTGGGGTGCAGAAAGAGTGTTGCAGAGAGCACACTTTGGAGACAGAGGTGCAGAAAGATCGTTGCAGAGAGCACAGCTTGGAGACTGAGGTGCAGAAGATTGTTGTAGAGAACAGAAGTTGGAGACTGAGGTTCAGAAGGACTGTTATAGAGAGTAGAGGTTGTAGATATGGGTTCAAAAGGTCTGATACAGAGAGCAGAGGTTGGAGACTGGGGTGCAGAAGGACTGTTGCAGAGAGCAGTTGTTGGAGTCTTGGGTGCAGAAGTACTGTTGCAGAGAGTAGACGTTGGAGACTGGGGTGAAGACAGATCGTTGTAGAGAGCAGAGGTTTGAGACTGGTGTGCAGAAGGATTTTTACAGAAAAGAGGTTGGAGATTGGGGTGCAGAAGGCCTGTTATAGAGAGAAGAGTTTGGAGAAAAAGTGCAGAAGGACTGTTTCAGAGGGAAGTGTTTGGAGAGTGGGTTGCAGAAAGATCTTACACAGAGCAGAGATTGGAGACTGCAGTGCAGAACGACTGTTACAGAGAGTGGAGGTTGGAGACGGAGGTGCAGAAAGATTGTTACAGAGAGCAGATGTTGGAGACTGGGGTTCAGAAAGACTTCTGCAGATAGCAGAGGTTGGAGATTGGTTGTAAAAGACTGTTGGAGGGAGCGGAGTTTGGAGATTGGGTGCAGAAGGAATGTTGCAGAGAGCAGAGTTTGGAGACTGAGATGCAGAAAGACTGTTACAGAGAGCACAGGTTGGAGACTGGGGTGCAGAAGGACTGATAAAGAAAGAAGATTTCTGAGACTGTGGTGCATAAGGAAAATTACAGAGAGAAGAATTTGGAGACCACAGTAGAGGAGGCCTGTTACAGCAGCTGAGGTTGGAGACTGGGTTTAAGAAGGACTGTTTTAGAGTGCAGAGGTTGGAGACTGGGGTGCAGAAAAACTGTTGTAGAGAGCATACATTGGAGACTGGGGTACAGAAGAACTGTCACAAAGAGCAGAGGTTGGAGACTGCGGTGCAGAAGGAATGTTACAGAGAGCAGAGTTTAGAGACTGGGGTGCAGATGTACTGATAAAGAGAGCAGAGGTTGGAGACTGGGGTGCAGAAGGACCGTTAGAGAGAGCATAAGTTGGAGAGTAGGGTACATAAGGACTGTTGCAGAGAGAAGAGGTTGGCGACTGTGGTTCAGAAGGACTGTTGCAGAGAACAGAGTTTAGAGAATGGGGTGTAGAAGGACTTTTGCAGAGAGCAGAGATTTGAGACTGAGGTGCAAAAGGACTGTTACAGAGAGCAGAGTTTTAAGACTGGGGTGCAGAAGAGCTGTTACAGAGAGCAGAGTTTTTAGAAAAGTTTGCAAAGGGATCTTACAGAGAGCAGAGGTTGTAGACCAAGGTGCAGCAGGACTGTTACAGAGAGCAGAGGTTGAAAACTAGGGTGCAAAAGGATCGTTTCAGAGAACAGAGTTTTCAAACTGAGGTGCAGAAGGATTTTGCAGAGAGCACATGTTGGATACTGGGGTGCAGAAGGACTGTTGCAGAGAGCAGTGATTGGAGACTGGGGTGCAGAAGGATAGTTGTAGAGAACAGAGGTTGGAGACTGGCGTGCAGAAGGATTTTTATTGAGAAAAAATGTCGGAGGATGGGGTGCAGAAGGCCTGTTACAAAGAGCAGCGTTTGGTGAATGGGTGCAGAAGTACTTTTACAGAGAATAGAGTTTGGAGAATGATGTGCAGAAGGATAGTTACAGAGAGCGGAGTTTGGAGACTGGGTTGCAGAGGGACTGCTGCAGAGATCAGAGGCTGGACATGGGGTGTAGAAGGACTGTGGCTGAGAGCACAGGTTTGAGATTTGGGTGCAGAAGCACTGTTGCAGAGAGTAGAGGTTCTAGACTGCCTTTATGTAGGACTGTTACAGAGACAGAGTTTTGAGACTTTGGTGCAGAAGAACTGTTGCGGAGAGAAGATGTTGGAGACTGGGTTGCAGAAGGAGTGTTGCAGAGAGCAGAGTTTGGAGATTGGGGTACAGATGGACTGATACAGAAAGCAGAGTTTGGAGTCTCCGTTTCAGAAGGACTGTGGCAGAGAGCAGAAATTGGAGAATGGGGTGCAAAAAGACTGATAACCAGAGCAGAGTTTGGAGACTGGGGTGCAGAAGGACTGTTACAGACAGCAGAATTTGGAGACAGGTTTGCAGAAGGATCTTACAGGGAGCAGACTTTGGAGACTGTGGTACAGCAGGACTGTTACAGATAGCAGAGGTTGGAGACTGGGTTGCAGAATGATAGTTGCAGTAAACAGAGTTTTGAGACTGAGGTGCAGAAGGACTCTTGCAGAGAGCAGATATTGGAGACTGAGGTGCAGAAGGACTTTTGCAGAGAGCAGAGGTTGGAGACTGGCGTGCAGAAGAATCGTTGTAGCGAGCAGAGGTTTGAGACCGGCGTGCAAAACGACTGTTACAAGAACAGAGGTTGGACAAGTGGTGTAGAAGGACAGTTACAGAGGGCAGAGTTTACAGACTTGGTTGAAGAAGGATCTTAAAGAGAGCAGATGTTGGAGACTGTGGTTCAGAAGGACTGTTACAGATAGTAGAGGTTGGATACTAGGGTGTAGAAGGACTTTTGCAGGCAGCAGAGGTTGGAAACTGGGGTGCAGAAGGACTTTTGCAGAGAGCAGAGTTTGGAGACTGAGTTACAGAAGGACTGTTAGAGAGAGCAGAAGTCGGAGACTGGGGTGCAGAAGGACTTTTGCAGAGATCAGAGTTTGGAGACTGAGTTACAGAAGTCTGTTACAGAGAGCAGAGTTTGGAGACTGGGTTGCAGAAGGACTTTTGCAGAGAGCAGAGGTTGGAGACTGCGGTGCAAAAAGATCATTGCAGACAGCTGTGGTTTGAGACCAGGGTGCATAAGGACTGTAACAGAGAGTAGAGTTTCGAGACTGAGGTTCAGAAGGATCGATGCAGAGAGCTGAGTTTGGAGACTGAGGTGAAAAAGGACTGTTGTCGAGAGCAGAGGTTGGAGACTGAGGTGCAAGAGGACTGTTACAAAGAGTAGAGGTGGGAGATTTGGGTGAAAATCACTGTTACATAGAGCGGAGATTGGAGACTAGGGTGCAGAAGGATCGTTGTAGAGAGCAAAATTTTGAGACTGGGGTGCAGAAGGATTGTTATAAGAACAGAGTTTGGAGACTGGGGTGCAGAAGGCCTGTTACGGAGAGCAGAGTTTGAACAAGGGGTTCAGAAGTACATTTACAGAGAGAAGTTTTTGAAGACTGAGGTGCAGAAGGATCATCGCAGAGAGCAGAGGTTGGAGATTGAGGTGCAGAAGGATTGTAAAAGAGAGCAGAGGTTGGAGACTGGGTTGCAGAGGGACTGTTGCAGAGAGCAGAGGCTGGACACTGGGGTGTATAAGGACTGTAGCAGAGAGCACAGGTTCACATTGGGGTGCAGAAAAACTGTTGCAGAGAGAAGAGGTTGGAGCCTGGGTTACAGATGGACTGTTACAGAGGCAGAGGTTGAAGATTAGGTGCAGAAGGTCTGTTGCAGAGAGAAGATGTTGGAGAATGGGGTGCAGAAGGACTGTTGCAAAGAGCAGAGTTTGTAGACTGAGGTGAAGAAAGACTCTTACACAGAGCAGGTTTTGGAAATTGTGGTGCAGATTGACTGATACAGTAAGCAGAGTTTGGAGACTGGGGTGCAGAAAGACTGTTACAGAGAGCAGAGTTTTGAGAATGGGGTGCAGAAGGATCCTGGCCGAGAACAGAGATTTCAGACTGAGGTGCATAAGAACTGTTGCAGAGAAGAGAGTTTGGAGACTGAGGTGCAGAAGGACCATTACATAGAGCAGATTTTTGAGAGTGCACTACAGGAGGACTGTTACTGAGAGCAGTGTTTGGAGACTGGGGTGGAGAATGACTGTTGCAGAGAGCCGAGGAAGGAGACTGGGGTGCAGAAGGATCATTTTGGAGAGCAGAGTATTGAGACTGGTGTGCAGAAGGACTGTTACAGAGAATAGAGTTTGGAGAAGGGGTGCAGAAGGACTGTTGCAGACAGCAGAGTTTGAAGACTGAGGTGCAGTAAAACTGATACAGAGATCAGAGGTTGGAGACTGGGGTGCTGATGGACTGATACAGAAAGCAAAGGTTAGAAACTGGAGTGCAGAAGGACCGTTACAGAGAGAAGATTTTGGAGACTACACTACAGGAGGACTATTACAGAGAGCAGAAGTTGGAGACTGGGGTGGAGAAGGACTGTTTCAGAGTGCCGAGTTTGGAGACTGTGGTGCACAAGGATCGTTTTAGAGAGCAGAGTTTTTAGACTGATGTGCAGAAAGACTGTTGCAGAGAGCAGATGTTTGAGACTGGGGTGAAGAAGGACTTTTTCAGAGAGCAGATGTTGGAGACTGGGGTGCAGAAGGATTGTTACAGAGAGCAGAGTTTAGATACTGGGGTTCAGAAGGACCATTGCAGAGATCAGAGTTTGGGAACTGAGGTTAAGAAGTCTCCTTGCAGAGAGCAGAGTTTTCAGACTGAGGTGCAGAAGGACTGTTGCAGAGAGCAGATTTTGGAGACTGGGGTGGAGAAGGTTCGTTGCAGGGAGCAGAGGTTGGAAACTAAGGTGCAGAAGGACTATTGCAGATAGCAGAGGTTGGAGACTGGGGTGTAAAAGGACTGGTGCAGTGACAAGAATTTGAGACAGCAGTTCTGAAGGACTGTTGCTGAGAGCAGAGTTTGGAGACTGAGATGCAGAAGGACTGTTACAGAGAGTAGAGGTTGGGGACTGAGGTACAGAAGGATTGTTACAGAGAGCAGAGGTTGGAGACTGGGTTGCAGAAGGACTGTTGCAGATAGCAGAGGTTGGAGATTGGGGTGTAGAAGGACATTTGCAGGCAGCAGAGATTGGAGACTGGGGTGCAGAAGGACTTTAGCAGAGACCAGAATTTGGAGACTGAGGTAAAAAAGGACTGTTACAGAGAGCAGATGTTGAAGACTGGGGTGCAAAAGGATCATTGCAGAGAGTAGAGGTTGGAGACAGGGGTGCAGAAGAATTGTTACAAAGAGCAGAGTTTGGAGACTGGTGTGCAGAAGGACTGTTGCAGACAGCAGTGGTTTGAGACCGGGGTGCAGAAGGACTGTTACAGAGAGTAGAGTTTCGAGACTGAGGTGCAGAAGGTTCGATGCAGAGAGCTGAGTTTGGAGACTGAGGTGCAAAAGGACTGTTGCAGAGAGCAGAGCTTGGAGACTGAGGTGCAAAAGGACTGTTACAGATAGTAGAGGTGGGAGATTTGGGTGCAAAAGCCCTGTTGCAGAGAGCAGAGGTTGGAGACTGGGGTGCAGAAGGTTCGTTGTAGAGAGCAAAATTTTGAGACTGGGGTGCAGACGAATTGTTATAAAGAACAGAGGTCAGAGACTGGGGTGCAGAAGGATTGGTAAGGAGAGCAGAGGTTGGAGACTGGGTGGCAGAGGGACTGTTGCAGAGAGCAGAGGCTGGACACTGAGGTGTATAAGGACTGTAGCGGAGAGCACTGGTTCACATTGAGGTGCAGAAGGACTGTTGAAGAGAGCAGAGGTTGGAGACTGGGTTACAGAAGGACTGTTACAGAGGAAGAGGTTGAAGATTTGGTGGAGAAGGTCTGTTGCAGAGAGAAGATGAAGGAGATTGGGGTGCAGAAGGACTGTTGCAGAAAGCAGAGTTTGTAGACTGAGGTGAATAAAGACCCTTACAGAGAGCAGGTGTTGGAAATTGTGGTGCAGATGGAGTAATACGTTAAGCAGAGTTTGGAGACTGGGGTGTAGAAAGAGTGTTGCAGAGAGCAGAGTTTGTAGACTGAGGTGCCGAAGCACTTTAACAGAGAGCAGAGGTTGGAGAATGTGGTGCAAAAGACCTGTTACAGAGAGCAGAGGTTGGAGACTGAGGTGCAGAAGGACTGTTACAGAGAGCAGAGTTTTGTGAATGGGGTGCAGAAGGATCCTTGCCGAGAACAGAGATTTCAGACTGAGGTTCAGAAGGACTGTTGCAGAGAGCAGATGTTGGAGAGTGGGGTGAAGTAGGTTTGTTGCAGAGAGCAGAGGTTGGAGACTAAGGTGCAGAAGGACTGTTGGAGATAGCAGAGGTTGGAGACTGGGGTGTAGAATGACTGTTGCAGGGACAAGATTTTGAGACAGTGGTTCTGAAGGACTGTTTTAGAGAGCAGAGTTTGGATACTGAGATGCAGAAGGACTGTAACAGAGAGTAGAGGTTGGAGACTGAGGTACAGAAGGATTGTTACAAAGAGTAGATTTTGGAGACTGGGGTGCAGAAGGAGTGTTGCAGATAGCAGAGTTTGGAGACTGGGGTGTAGAAGGACTTTTGCAGGCAGCAGAGGTTGGAGACTGGGGTGCAGAAAAACTTTTGCAGAGAGCAGAGTTTTGAGACTGAGGTACAGAAGGACTGTTAGAGAGAGCAGAAGTTAGAGACTGGGGTGCAGAAGGACTAATACAGAAAGTAGAAGTTGGAGACTAGGGTGTAGAAGGATCCTTACAGAGAGTAGAGGTTGGCGATAGAAGTACAGAAGGAAAGTTACAGAGAGCAGAGGTTGGGAGCCTGGGGTGGAGAAGGACTGTTTTAGAGAGTAGATGTTGGATACTGGGGTGCAGAAGAACTGTTGCAGAGAGCAGAATTTGGAGACTAAGGTGCAGAAGGATTGTTGCAGGGAGCAGATTTTGGAGACTGAGGTGCTGCAGGACTCTTGCAGACAACAGAGGTTGGAGAATGGGGTGCAGAAGGACCGTTGCAGAGAGCAGAGTTTGGAGACTGCAGTACAGAAGGACTGTTGAGAGGTGAGATTAAAAAGGACTGTTACAGAAAGCAGAGTTTGTAGACTTGGGTGCAGAAGGATCATTGCACAGAGCAGAGTTTTCAGACTTAGGTTAAGAAGCACTGTTTCAGAGAGCAGATGTTGGAGACTGGGGTGCAGAAAGACTTTTGCAGAGAGCTGAGTTTGGAGACTGGGTTGCAAAAGGATCATTGCAGAGAGCAGAGGTTGGAGACTGGGGTGCAAAACGATTGTTACAGAGAGGAGAGGTTAGAGAATGGGGTGCAAATGGACGATTGCAGAGAGCAGAGTTTGGGGACTGATGTGCAGAAAAATTGTTACAGAGAACAGAAGTTGGAGACTGGGGTGCAGAAAGACTGTTGCAGAGATCAGAGGTTGGAGACTGGGGTGCAGAAGTAGTGTAGCAGAGAGCAGAGGTTGGAGACTGGGGTGTAGAAGGACTGTTGCAGAGAGCAGACGTTGGAGACTGGGATGCGGAAGGATCATTGCAGAAAGCAGATGTTGGATACTGGGGTATAATAAGACGTTTGCAGAGAGCAGAGGTTAGAGACTGGGGTGCAGAAGGACTGTTGCAGAGAGCAGAGGTTGGAGTCTGAAGTGAAGAAGGAGCCTTGAAGAGAGAAGAGTTTGGAGACTGGGGTGCAGAAGGCATGTTACAGAGAGCAGAGATTGGAGACTGGGGTGAAGAATGCCTGTTACAGAGAGCAGAGTTTGGAGACTGGGGTGCAGAAGGACTGTTAACGATAGCACAATTTCGAGACTGGGTTGCAGAAGGATCTTACACAGAGCATTTTGTAGACTGAGGTTCAGGAGAACTGTTACTGAGAGCAAAGTTTGGAAACTTGGGTGCAGAAGGATTTTTGCAGAGAGCCGAGTTTTCAGTCTGAGGTGCAGAAGGACTGTTTCAGAGAGCAGATGTTGGATCCTGGGGTAGAGAAAGACTGTTACAGAGAGCAGAGTTTGGAGACTGGGGTGCAGAAAGATCGTTTCAGAGAGCACAGTTTGGAGACAGGGGTGCAGAAGGCCTGTTACAGTGTGCAGAGTTTGAAGACTGGGGTGCAGAAGGCCTGTTACAGAGAGCAGAGGTTGAGAATGGGTTGCTGAAGACTGTTACAGAGAGTAGCGTTTGGAGAATGGGTTGCAGAAGGATCTTACATAGAGCAGAGTTTGCAGACTGAGGTGCAGAAGGACTTTTACAGAGAGTAGAGTTTGGAGACGGAGGAGCAGAAGGAACGTTGTAGAGAGCAGAGTTTTGAGACTGATGTCCAGAAGAATTGTTACAGAGATCACAGGGTGGAGACTGGAGTGCAGCGGAGTGTTACAGAGAGCAGAATTTGGAGATTGGGGTGCAGAAGAACTGTTACTGAGAGCAGAGGGTGAAGACTGGGGTGCAGAGGACTGTTGCAGAGTGCAGAGTTTGGAGACTAAGGTGCAGAAGAACTGTTACAGAGAGCAGAGATAGGAGACTGGGGTGCAGAAAGACTAATACAGAAAGTAGAGGTTAGAGACTGGGGTGTAGAAGGACCGTTACAGAGAGCAGAGTTTGGAGACTGCTGTACAGAAGGACTGTTACAGGGAGCAGAGGTTAAAGACTGGGGTTCTAAAGGATCATTGCAGAGAGCAGATGTTGTATTCTGGTGTGCAGAAGTATCTTACCAAGAGCATAGGTTGGAGACTGAGCTGCATAAGGACTGTTACAGAGACAAGTGGATGAAAAACTGGGGTGCAGAAAGATAGTTGCAGAGAGAAGAGGTTTGAGACTGAGGTGCGGAATGATCCTTGAGGAGAGCAGAGGTTGGAGACTATGGTGGAGAACGATACTTACAGAGAGCAGATGTTGGAGACTGGGGTGCAGAAGGGAAAGTTACAGAAAGCACAGGTTGGAGACTGGGGTGCAGAAGAAATGTTGCAGAGAGTAGAGGTTGGAGACTAGGTTGCAGAAGGACAGTTACAAAGAGAAGAGGTTGTATCCTGAGGTGCAGAAGGACTGTTACAGAGAGCAGAGGTTGGAGACTGGGATACAGAAGAACTGATACAGAAAGCAGACTTTGGAGACTGTGGTGCAGAAGTACTGTTGCAGAGAACAGATTTTGGAGACTGGGGTGCAGAAGGACCGTTGCAGAGACCTGAATTTGGAGATTTAGATGCCTAAGATTGTTACAGAGAGCATAGGTTGGATACTGGGTTGCATATGGACTGTTACAGAGAGCAGAGGTTGGAGACTGAGCTGCAGAAGTATCTAACAGAGGGCAGAGGTTGTAGACTGAGGTGCAGAAGGACTGTTCCATAGAGAAGAGTTTAGAAAATGGAGTGCAGAAGGCATTTTACAGAGAGCAGAGTTTGGAGACTGGGGTGCAGAAGGACTGTTACAGATAGCACAGTTCGGAGACTGGGGAACAGAAGGATCGTTGAAGAGAGCAGAGGTATTAGACTGAGGTGCAGATGGACTGTTACAGAAAGCATAAGTTGGAGTCTGAAATAGAAGCACTATTTTTGAAACAAGAGTTTGGCAATTGCGGTGCAGAAGGACCGTTTCAGAGAGAAGAGTTTGGAAACTGCGGTATAGAAGGACTTTTACAGAAAGCAGAGTTTGGAGACTGGGGTGCAGAAGGACCATTGCAGAGAGCAGAGGTTGGAGCCTGGGGAAAAGATGGATCATTGCAGAGAGCAGATGTTGGAGATTGGGGTGCAGAAGGACTGTTACAGAGAGCAGAGGTTGGAGACTGAGGTGCAGAAAGGTTGGTTACAGAGAGCAGAGGTTGGAGACTGAGGTGCAGAAGGACTTTTACAGAGAGCAGAGGTTGGAGACTGGGGTGCAGAAGGATTCTTACAGAGAGAAGAGGATGGAGACTGGGTTTCATGAGGAGTGTTACAGAGAGCAGAGTTTGGAGATTCTGGTTCAGAAGAACTGTTAAACAGTGTAACGTTTTGAGACTGGGGTTCAGAAGGATTGTAACAGAGTGCAGAGGTTTGATTCGGGTGCAGCAGGACTGTAACAGAGAGTAGAGCTTGGAGACTGGAGTGCAGAAAAACTGTTACAGAGAGCAGAGTTTGGAGACTGCTGTGCAGAAGACCTGTTACAGAGAGCATTGCTTTGAGACTGAGGTGCAGAAGGATCATTACAGAGAGCAGAGGTTGGATACTGAGGTGCAGAAGGACTGTTACAGAGAGCAGAGTTTGGAGATTGAGTTGCAGAAAGATTTTTACAGAGAGCAAAGGTTAGAGACTGAGGTGCAGGAGGACTGTTACAGAGAACAGAGATTGGAAATTGGGAAGCAGAAGGACTGTTTCAGAGAACAGAGTTTGAAGACTGGGATGCAGCAGGACCGTTGAAGAAAGCAGAGGTTGGAGACTGGGTTGGAGAAGAATGGTACAGAGAGCAGAGTTTGGAAACTGGGGTGAAGAAGGACCTTACAGAGAACAGAGGTTGGAGACTGGGGTGGAGAAAGAGTGTTAAGGAGAGGAGGTGTTGGAGACTGGGGTGCAGAAGGATCGTTGCAGAGAACAGAGGTTGGAGACTGGGGTGCAGAAAAACTGTTACAGAGAGCAGAGTTTGAAGAGTGAGGTGCAGAAAGATCGTTGAAGACAGCAGAAGATGGAGACGGAGTTGCAGAAGAATAATTGCAGAGAGCAGATGTGGAGACTGGGCTGCAGAAGGATCGTTACAGAGAGCACAGGTGGGAGACTGGGGTGCAGAAGGACTGTTACAGAGAGAACAGGTTAAAGCCTGGGGTGCAGAATGAATGTTGCAGAAAGCAGATTTTGGAGACTGGGGAGCAGAAGGAATGTTGCAGAGAGCAGAGTTTGGAGACTGAGATGCAGAAGGACTGTTACACAGAGAAGATGATGGAGATTGGTTTGAAGAATTATGATACAGAAAGCTGAGGTGGGAGCCTGGGGTGCAGATGGATCGTTAAAGAGAGCAGAGGTTGGAGACTGGCGTGCAGAAGGACTGTTTCAGAGAGTAGAGTTTGGAGACTGGGTTGCAGAAGGCCTGCTAAAGAGAGCAGAGGTTGGAGACTTGGTTGCAGAAGGACTGTTATAGAGAGCAGACTTTTGAGGCTGTGTTGCAGAAGGACTGTTTCAGAGAGCAGAGTTTTGAGGCTGGGTTGCAGAAGGATCTTACAGAAAGAAGAGGTTGGTGACTGAGGTGCAAAACGACTGTTACAGAGAGCAGTGGTTGGAGACTGGGGTGCAGAAGGATCGTGCAGAGAGCAGAGGTTTCAGACTGAGGTGCAGAAGGACTGTTACAGAGAGCAGAGGATGAAGAGTGAGGTGCAGAAGGACTGTTACAGAAAGCAGAGGTTGGAAATTAGGGTGCAGAGGGACCGTTACAGAGACCAGAGGTTGGAGACTGCGGTATACAAAGACTGTAAAAGAGAGCAGAAGTTTGAGAATATGGTGCAGAAGTACTGTTACAGAGAGCAGTGGTTGGAGACTAAGGTGCAGAAGGACTGTTAAACAGAGCAGAGGTTGAAGACTGGGGTGTAGAAGGACTGTTGCAGAGAGCATACGTTGGAGACTTGGGTGCAGAAAACTGTTGCAGATAACAGAATTTGGAGACTGAGGTGCAGAAGGACTGTTACAGAGAGCAGAGGTTGGGAACTGGGGTGAAGAAGGACTGTTGCAGGGAGCAGGTGTTGGAGACATGGGTTCAGAAGGACTTTTGCAGAGAGTAGAATTTGGAGATTGAGGAGTAGAAGACTGTTGCAGATAGCAGAGGTTGGACACTAGGGTGCAGAATAACTGATACATAAAGCAGAGGTTGGGGACTGAAGTTCAGAAGGACCATTACAGAAAGCAGAGTTTGGAGACTGCAAATCAGGAGGACTGTTACAGAGAGCAGAGGATGGAGACTGGAGTGGAGAAGAACTGTTTAAGAGTGCAGACTTTGGTGACTGGTGTGCAGAAGAACTGTTGCAGAGAGTAGCGTTCGGAGACTGAGATGCAGAAAGACTGTTAAAGATAGCAGAATTTGGAGACTGGGGTGCAGAAGGACTGATAAAGAGAGCAGAGTTTGGAGACAGGGGTGCAGAAGGCTGTTACAGAGAGCAGAGGTTGGAGAATGGGTACAGAAGGGCTGTTACAGAGAGCAGTGTTTTGAGACTGGGTTGCAGAAGAATATTATGTAGAGCAGAGTATGGAGACTGTGGTGCAGAAGGATTGTTACAGAGAGAAGAGGTTGGCGACTGGGGTGCAGTAGAATTATTGCAGAGAGCAGAGGTTGAAGACTGGTCTGCAGAAGGATCGTTGCAGAGAGCAGAGGTTGGAGAGTTGGGTGTAGAAGGACGGTTGCAGAGTGCAGATGTTGGAGACTGGGATGCAGAAAGATAGTTGCAGAAAGCAGAGATTAAAAACTGGTTTGCAGAAGGACTGCTACACAGAGCAGAGGTTGAAGACTAGAGTGTAGAAGGACGGTTGCAGAGAGCAGAGTTTGGAGACTGGGGTGCAGAAGGACTGTTATAGAGAGCAGATGTTAAAGACTTAATTGCAGAAGGACTGTTACAGAGAGCAGAGGTTTGAGACTGGGGTGCAGAAGGACTGATACAGAGAGCAGAGTTTAAAGACTGGGGTGCAGAAGGCTGTTACAGAGAGCAGAGGTTGGAGACTGGGTACAGAAGTGCTGTAACAGAGAGCAGAGTTTGGAGACTGGGGTTGCAGAAGAACATTGTGTAGAGCAGAGTTTGGAGACTGCGGTGCAGAAGGATTGTTACAGAGAGCAGAGGTTGGAGACTTGGGTGCACAAGGACTGATACAGAAAGCAGAGGTGGAGACTTGGGTCCAGAATAAAGCTTAGAGAGAGAAGAGGTTGGAGACTGCAGTACAGAATGACTGATGCAGAGTGCAGAGGTTGGAGAATGGGATGCAGAAGGACAGTTTCAGAGAGTAGATGTTAAAGACTGGGGTGCAAAATAACTGTGAATAGAGCTGAAGTTGGAGACTTGGGTGCAGCAGGATTGTTGCAGGAAGCAGAGGTTGGATACTGGGGTTAAAAAGACTGATAGAGAGATCAGAGTTTAGAGATTGGGGTGCAGAAGGATCTTACAGAAAGCAGAGGTTGGAAGATGGGCTGCAGAGGAACTGTTGCACAGAGCAGAGGTTGGAGACTGGGGTGCAGAAGGGCTGTTACAGAGAGTAGAGATTGGAGACTGGGTGGCAGAAGGATATTACAGAGAGCAGAGTTTGGAGACTGAGGTGCAGAAGAAATGTTACCGAGAGCAATGGTTGGAGACTGGGGTGCAGAATAATTTTTGCAGGGAGCAGAGGTTGGAGACTAACATGCTGAAGGACTCTTGGAGACAACAGAGGTTTGAGAATGGGGTGCAGAAGGACCGCTGCAGAGAGCAGATATTGGAGACTGAGGTGCAGAAGGATTGTTATAGTGAGCAGAGTTGTTAGAAGAAGGACTGTTACAAAGATCAGACTTAGGAGACTTGGGTGCAGAAGGATCTTTCAGAGAGAAGAGATTGGAGACTGCAGTGCTGAAGAACTGTTGCACAAAGCACAGGTTTGAGACTGGGGTGCAGAAGGACTGTTACAGTGAGCAGAGTTTGGAGACTGGGTTGCAGAAAGATCTTACATAAAGCAGAGGTTGGAGACTGAGGTGCAGAAGAAATGATATCCAGAGCAGAGTTTGGAGACTGGGGTGAAGAAGGACTGTTGCCGAGAACAGAGGTTGGAGACTGTGGTGAACAAGGACCGTTGCAGAGAGCAGAGGTTGGACACTGGGGTGACAAAACAATGTTTCAGAGAGCAGAGTTAGGAAACTGGGGTGTAGAAGGATCTTACAGATTGCAAAGGATGGAGCCTGGGGTGCAGAATGACTGTTACAGAGAGCAGACGTTGGAGACTGAGTTGCAGAATAACTGTTTCAGAAAGCAGAGTTTAGAGACTGTGGTGCACAAGGATTCTTGAGGAGAGCTGAGTTTTCAGACTGATGTTCAGAAGGACTGTTGAAGAGAGCAGAGGTTTGAGAGTGGGGTGCATAATGATCGTTGCAGAGAGCAGAGGCTATAGACTGGGGTACAGTAGGACCATTGCAGAGGTCAGTGTTTGGGAACTGAGGTGCTGAAGGATTGTTACAGAGAACAAAAGTGGATAGTGGGTGCATAAAGACTGTTACAGAGAGCAGAGATTGGAAACTGGGGTTTAGAAAGACTGTGACAGAGAGCAGAGGTTGGATACTAGGTTGCAGAATTACTGTTACAGAGAGCAGAGTTTGGAGACAGGGTTTCAGAAAGATGTTACAGAGAGCAAAGGTTGGAGACTGACGTGGGAAAAGGACTGTTACAGAGAGCAGAGTTTTGGAGACTGGGGTGCAGAAGGATCGTTGCAGAGAATCGAGTTTTCAGACTGAGGTGCAGAAGCACTGTTGGAGATTACAGATGTTGGAGACTGGGGTGAAGAAGGATCTTTGTAGAGAGCAGAGGTTTGATACTGGTGTGCAGAAGGACTGTTACAGAGAACAGAGGTTAAAGACTGCGGTGCGGAAGGCCTGTTACAGAGATCAGAGTTTGGTGAAGGGATGCAGAATGACTGTTACAGAGGTCAGAGTTTGGAGACTGGGTTGCAGAAGGATCCTACAGAGAGCAGAGGTTGGAGAATGATGTGCAGAAAAACTGTTACAGAGAGTAGAGGTTGGAAACAGAGGTGCAGAAGGACCATTGCAGAGAGCAGAGGTAGAGACAGAGGTAAAGAAGGATTGTTACAGAGAGCAGAGGTTTTAGTCTGGGGTGCAGAAGGACTGTTGCAGATAGCAGAGGTTGGAGACTGTGGTACAGAAGGACTGTTGCAGAGAGCAAAGGTTAGAGAATGGTGTGCATAAGGACAGTTACAAAGAGTAGATGTTAGAGAATGGGGTGCAGAAGTAATGTTGCAGAGTTCAGAGGTTTGAGACAGAGGTGCAGAAGGACTGTTACAGAGAGCAGAGTTTGGAGACTGGGTTGGAGAAGAATCTTACATAGAGCAGAGGTTGGAGACTGGGTTGGAGAAGAATCTTACATAGAGCAGAGGTTGGAGACTGAGGTGTAGAAGCACTGTTATAGAAAGTAGAGGTTGGAAACTCAGGTGCAGAAAGACCGTTGCAGAGAGCAGAGTTTGGAGACTGAGGTGCAGAAGGATTGTTACAGAGAGCAGAGGTTGGAGACTGGGGTCTAGAAGGACTGTAGTAGAGAGCAGGGGTTGGAGACTAAGGTGCAGAGGGACAGTTACACAGAGCACAGGTTGGAGACTGGGGTGCAGAAGGACTGATACATAAAGCAGAGGTTGAAGTCTCGGGTGTATAAGTACCCTTACAGAGAGCAGAGTTTGGAGCATGCAGTACAAAAGGACTGTAATAGAGAGCAGAAGTTGGAGTCTGGGGTGGAGAAGGACTGTTTCAGAGAGCAGATGTTGGAGACTTCGGTGCAGAAGGACTGTTGCATAGAGTAGAGATTGGAGACTGAGGTACAGAAGGACTGTAACATAGAGCAGAGTATGGAGACTTGGGTGCAGAAGGACTGTTGCAGAGAGCAGATGTTGCAGACTGAGTTGCAGAAGGACTGTTTCAGAGGGCAGAGTTTTGAGACTGTGGTGCAAAATGACTGATACAGAAAGCAGAGGTTGGATACTGGGGTGCATAAGAACCCTTAAGGAGAACAGCGGTTTGAGACTGCGGTACTGAAGGACTATTACTGAGAGCAGAGGTTGGAGACTGGGGTACAAAAGAACTGATGTAGAGATCAGAGGTTGGAGACTGGGGTTCTGAAGATTTGTTGGGGCGAGTAGAGTATGGAGACTGGCGTGTAGAAGGTCTGTTGCAGAGAGCAGAGTTTGGAGACTGCGGTGTAGAAAAACTTTTTCAGAGAGCAGAAGTTGGAGACTGGGGTGCAGAAGGAACGTTTGTAGGAGCAGAGTATGAAGACTGGGGTCTAGAAATACTGTTGCAGAGAGCAGAGGTTGGAGACTGGGGTGTAGAAGGATTGTTTCAGAGAGCAGATGTTGGAGACTTGAGTGCAGAAGGACTGTTGCATAGAGCAGAGGTTGGAGACTGAGGTACAGAGGGAATGTAAAAAAGAGCAGAGGTTGGAGACTGGGGTGCAGAAGGATTATTGCAGAGAGCAGAGTTTTAAGACTGTGGTAGAGAAGAACTGCTGCAGAGAGCAGATGTTGGAGATTGGGGTTCAAAAGGACTGTTGCAGCGAGCAGAGGATTAAGACTAGGGTGCAGAAGGATCGTTGCAGAGAGCAGAGTTTGGAGACTGGGGTGAAGAAGGACTGTAAAGGGAGCAGAGGTTGGTTACTGGGGTGCAGAAGAACTGATACAGAAAGCAGAAGTTGAAGACTGGGTGCCAAAGGACTGTTGCAGAGAGCAGAGTTTGGAGACTGGGGTGGAGAAGGACTGTTGCAGAGAACAGAGTTTGGACACTGAGGTGCATAAGGACTGTTGCTGAGAAGAGAGGTTGGAGATTGGGGCACAGAAGTACTTTTGCAGATAACAGAGGTTGAATTCTGAGGTGCAGAAAGACTCTTACAGAGAGCAGCGGTTGGAGACTTGGGTGCAGAAGAACTGATACAGAAAGCAGAGGTTGGAGACTCGGGTGCAGAAGGACTGTTACAGACAGCAGATGTTAAAGACTGCAGTACAGAAGGACTGTTACAGAGAGCAGAGGTTGAAGACTGGTGTTCAGAGGAATTGTTGTAGAGAGCAGAGGTTGCAGAGTGAGGTCCAGAAGGACTGTTACAGAGAGCAAAGTTTGGAGACTGTGGTGCAGAAGGACTGATACAGAAAGCAGAGGTTGGAGACTTGGGTGTAGAAGGACTGTTGCAGAGAGATGAGTTTGGACACTGTGTTGGAGAAGGACTGTTGCAGACAGCAGATGTTGGAGACTGGGGTGCAAAAGGAATGTTGCAGAGAGCAGAAATTAGAGACTCGGGTGCATATGGACTATTGCCGAGAGAAGAGGTTGCAGTCTGAGGTGCAGAAGGACTCATATAGACAGCAGAGTTTCAAGTAGAGATCAGAGATTGAGGACTAGGGTGCAGAAGGACCATTGCAGAAAGCAGAGGTTGAAGACTGGGTTTCAGAAGGATCTTACAGAGAGCAGAGTTTGGACACTGAGGTGCATAAGGACTGTTGCAGAGAGCAGAGGTTGGAGATTGAGGCGCAGTAGGACTGTTGCAGAGAACAGAAGTTGGAGTCTGAGGTGCAGAAGGACTGTTACAGAGAGCAGAGGTTGGAGACTGGGGTGCAGAATGACTGATACATAACGCAGAGTTTGGAGACTCGGATGCAGAAGGACCGTTACAGAGAGCAGAGGTTGGAGACTGCAGTACAGAAGGACTCTTACAGAGAGCAGATGATGCAGACTGTGGTGCAGAAGGACTGTTGCCGAGAACAGAAGTTGGAGACTGGGGTGCATAAGGACCATTGCTGAGAGCAGAGGATAAAGTCTAATGTGCAGACGGAGTGTTACAGCGAGCATAGGTTGGAGACTGGGGTGCAGAAGGACTGTTACAGAGAGTAGAGTTCGGAGACTTTGGTGCAAAAGGATCTTTCAAAGAGCTGAGTTTGGGGACTGGGGTACAGAAGGACTGTTGCGGAGAGCAGAGTTTGGAAACTGGGGTGCATAAGGACTGTTGCTGAGAGCAGGGGTTAAAGACTGATGTGCAGAAGGATCATTGCAGAGAGCAGAGGTTAATGAATGTGGTGCAGAAGGCCTCTTAAAGAGAGCAGAGTTTGGTACTGGGGAGCATTAAAACTGTTATAGAGAGCATAGTTTGAAGACTGGGTTGCAGAAGATTATTTCAGAGAGCAGAGTTTGGAGACTGAGGTGCATAAGGACTGTTACAGAGAGCAGAGGTTGGAGAGTGAGCTGGAGAAGGACTCTTAAAGAGAGCAGACGTTGGAAACTGGGGTATAGAAGGACTGTTAAAGAGAGCTGATGTTGAATATTGGGGTGCAAAAAGACTGTTGCAGAGAGCAGAGGTTGGAGACTGAGGTGTAGAAGGACTGTTACAGAGTGCAGATGTTTGAGACTGGGGTGCAAAAGGATCATTGTAGAGAGCAGAAGTTGGAGACTGAGGTCCAGAAAAATCATTGCAGAGAGCAGAGGTTAGGGACTTGGGTGCAGAAGCATCGTTACAGAGAGCAGAGGTTTGAGACTGGAGTGCAAAAGACTTTTACAGAGAGCACAGGTAGGAGACTCGGGTGCAGAAGGAATGTTGAAGAGAGCAGAGGTTGAAGACGGGGGTGCAGGAGGACTCTTGCAGAAAGCAGAGGTTGGAGACTGAGGTGCAGAAAAATTGTTAAAGAGAGCAGAGGTTGGAGACTGGGGTGCAGGAGGACTTATAGAGAAAGCAGATGTTGGAGACTGGGGTGAAGAAGGACGGATTAGAGAGCAGAGGTTGGAGACTCCGGTACAGAAGGACTGCTATAGAGAGCAGAGGTTGGAGACTCGGGTGCAGAACGACTGTTACAGAGAACAGAGGTTGGAGACTAGGGTGCAGAAGCACCTTTGCAGAGAGCAGAGGTTGGAGACTGAGGTGCAGAATTATTGTTACAAAGAGCAGAGTTTAGAGACTGTGGTACAGAAGAACTGTCAAAGAGAGTAGAGTTTGGAGACTCGGGTGCAGAAGGACCTTTACAGAGAGCAGAGATTGGAGACTGGGTAGTGGAAGGACTATTGCAAGAACAGAGGATTAAGACAGGGTTGCAGAAGGACCTTTGCAGAGAGCAGAGGTTGGAAACTGAGGTGCAGAAGGATTGTAACACAGAGCAGAGTTTGGAGACTGCAGTGCAGAAGAACTGTTACAGAGAGTAGAGTTTGGAGACTGGGGTACAGAAGCATATTACAGCGAGCAGAGATTGAAGACTGAGGTTAAGAAGGACTTTTGCAGAGAGCAGAATTTGAAGACTGGGGTGCAGAAAAATTGTTACAGAGAGCAGAGGTTGGATACTGGGGTGCAGAAGGACTTGTGCATAGAGCAGAAGTTGGAGATTTGGGTGCAGAAGGAACTGTCTCAGAGAGCAGAGGTTGGAGACTGAGGTGCATAAGGACTGTTATAGAGAGCAGAGGATTGAGACAGGGGTGCAGAAGAAATGATTCAAAAAGCAGAGGTTGAAGACTGGGGTAAAGGAGGACCATAATGAGAGAGCAGAGTTTGGAGTCTCCAATAAAGATGGACCTTACAAAGAGCAGAGGTTGGAGACTGGGGTGCAGAAGGACTGTTGCAGAGAGTAGATGATGGAGACTGGGGTCCAGAAGGACTGTATCAGTGAGCAGACGTTGGAGACTAAGGTGCATAAGGACAGTTTCACAGAGCAGAGTTTGGAGACTGGGGTGCAAAAGGACTTACAAGAAAGCAGAATTTGGAGATTTGGGTGCAGAAGTATCCTTACAGAGTGCAGAGTTTTGAGAATGCAGTACAGAAGGACTCTTACAGAGAGCAGAGTTTGGAGACTGGGGTGGAGAATGACTGTTGCAGATAGCAGATGTTGGAGACTGGAGTGCAGAAGGAATGTTGCAGAGAGCAGATGATTGAGACTGGGGTGCACAAGGACTATTGCAGAGAGCAGAGGTTGCAGACTGAGTTTCAGAAGGACTCTTACAGATGGCAGAGTTTGGAGACTGTGGTGCAAAACGACTGATACAGAAAGCAGAGTTTGGATACTGGGGTGCATAAGGACCCTTACGGAGAACAGAGGTTGGAGACTGCGGTACAGAAGGACTGGTACCGAGAGAAGAAGTTGGAGACTGGGGTGCAGAAGAATTGATGTAGAGAACAGAGGTTGGAGACTTAGGTTCAGAAGGATCATTGGGGCGAGAAGATTATGGAGACTGGGGTATAGAAGGACTGTTGAAGAGAGCAGAGTATGGAGACTGGGTTGTAGAAGGACTGTTGCATAGAGCAGAGGTTGGAGACTGGAGTGTCGAAGGACTGTTTCAGAGAACAGATGTTGGAGACTTGGGTGCAGAAGAACTGTTGCATAGAGCAGAGATTGGAGACTGAGGTACAGAAGGACTGTTACAGAGAGTAGAGTTTGGAGACTGGGGTGCAGATGGATTATTGCAGAGAGCAGAGGTTGGAGACTGGGATTCCAAATGATCTTTGCAGAGAGCAGAGCTTGGAGACTGAGGTGCAGAAGGATCGTTGCAGAGAGCAGAGGTTCAAGACTGGGGTGCAGAAGGATCATTACAGAGAACAGAGTTTGGAGACTTGGGTGCAGAAGGAATGTTGCAGAGAGCAGAGGTTGGAGACTTGGGTGCAGAAGGACTGTTGCAGAAAGCAGAGGTGAGAGACTGAGGTACAGAAGGACTGATAGAGAAAGCAGATGTTGGAGACTGGGTTGCTGAAGGACCATTACAGAAAGCAGAGGTTGGATAATCCGGTACAGATGGACTGATACAGAAAGCAGAGGTTGGAGACTGGGTTGCAGAAGACTGTTGCAGAGAGTAGATGTTGGAGACTGAGGTGCAGAATTATTGTTACAGAGAGCAGAGTTTGTAGACTGGATTGCAGAAGTACTGTTACAACGAGAAGGGCTTGGAGACTGGTGTGCAGATGGATGTTGCAGAGAGCAGAGTTTTGAGACTGGGGTGTAGAAGGACTGTTGTAGAGAGCAGATGTTGGAGACTGGGGTCCAGAAGGATCCTTGCAGAGAGCAGAGTTTGGAGACTGGGGTGCACAAGGCCTGTTACAGACAGCAGAGGTTGTAGAGTGGGGTGCAGAAGGACTGTTACAGTGAGCAGAGTTCGCAGACTGGGTTTCAATAGGGTCTTACAGAGAGATTAGGTTGGAGACTGAGCTACAGAAGGACTGTTACAGAGAGCAGAGTTTGGAGCCTGGGGAGTAGAAGGATCTTTGGGGCTAGCAGATTATGGAGACTGGGGTGTATAAGGACTGTTGCATAAAGCAGAGGTTGGAGTCTGAGGTGTAGAAAGACTGTTGCAGAGAGCAGAAGTTGGAGACTGGGGTGCAGAAGGATCGTTGGGGCAAGCAGAGTATAGAGACTGGGGTGTAGAAGGAATGTTGCAGAGAGCAGAGGTTGGAGTCTGGGGGGTAGAAGAACTGTTTCAGAGAGCAGATGTTGAAGATTTGTGTGAAGAAGGACTGTTTCATAAAGCAAAGATTGGAGACTGAGGTACAGGAGAACTGTTACAGAGAGCAGAGACTGGAGACTGGGGTGCAGATGGATTATTGCAGAGAGCAGAGTTTTCAGACTGAGGTACAGAAGAACCTTTGCAGAGAGAAGATTTGGAGACTGGGGTTCACAAGGACTGTTGCAGAGAGCAGAGGTTGGAGACTGGTGTGCAGAAAGATCTTTCCAGAGAGCAGAGTTTGGAGAATGAGGTGCAGAATGATCGTTGCAGAGAGCAAAGGTTGGAAACTGGGGTGCAGAAGGAATGTTGCAGAGAGCAGTATTTGGAGATTTGGGTGCAGAAGGAATGTTGCAGAAAGCAGAGGTTGGAGACTGAGGTGCAGAAAGACTGTTACATTGAGCAGAGGTAGGAGACTGGGGTACAGAAGGACTCATAGAGAAAGAAGATGTTGGAGACTGTGGTGCAGAAGGACCATTTCAGAGAGAAATTGTTGGAGAATCTGGTACAGAAGGACAGTTACAGCGAGCAGAGTTTGGAGACTGGTTTGCAGAAAGATCTTACAGAGAGCAGATGTTGGAGACTGGGGGTGAGAAAGGACTGTTGTCGAGAGCAGAGGTTGGAGATTGGGGTGCAGAATGCTCGTTGCAGAGAATAGAGGTTGGAGACTGGGGTGCAGAAGGCCTCTTACAGAGAGCAGAGTTTGGAGACTGGGGTACAGAAGGCCTGTTAGAGAGCAGAGTTTAGAGACTGGGTGCAGAAAGACTGTTACAGAGAGCAGAGTTTGAAGACTGGGTTTCAGAAGGGTCTTACAGAGAGCAGAGTTTGGAGACTGAGGTACAGAAAGACTGTTACTAAGAGCAGAGGTAGGAGACTGGGTGCAGAAGGATTATTACAGAGAGCAGAGATTTCAGACTGAGGTACAGAAGAACTGTTGCAGAGAGCACATGTTGTAGACTGGGTTACACAAGGACTGTTACAGCGAGCACAGGTATGAGACGTTTGTGCAGAAGGATCGTTGCAGAGATCAGAGGTTGGAGACTGGGGTGCAGATGGACTGACACAGAGAGCTGAGTTTGGAGACTGGGGTGCAGAAGGCCTGTTACAGAGAGCAGAGTTTGGAGACTGGGGTGATGAAGGACTGTTACAGAGAGCAAAGTTTTGAGACTGGGTTGCAGAAGGATCTTACAGAGAGGAGAGGTTGGAGACTGAGGTGCAGAAGCACTGTTACAGAGAGTGGACGTTGGAGACTGAGGTGCAGAAGGATTGTTGAAGAGAGCAGAGGTTGGAGACTGAGGTGCAGAAGGATTGTTACAGAGAGCAGAGGTTGGAGACTGGGGTGCAGAATGACTGTTGCACAGAGCAAAGGTTTTAGACTGGGATGCAGAAGGACTGTTACAGAGAGTAGAGGTCGGATATTGGGGTCCAGAAGGACTGTAGCAGAGAGCAGACTTAGAGACTAAGGTGCAGAAGTACTGTTACACAGAGCAGAGTTTGGAGACTGGGTTGCAGAAGGACTGATACAGAAAGCAGAGGTTCGAGACTCAGGTGCAGAAGTATCCTTAGAGAGAGAAGAGGTTGAAGAATGCAGTACCGAAGAACTGTTACAAAGAGCAGAGACTGGGGTGGAGAATGACTGTTGAAGAGAGCAGATGTTGGACACTGGGGTGCAAAAGGACTGCTGCAGAGAGCAGAAGATAGAGACTGGGGTGAAGAAGGACTGTTTCAGAGACCAGAGATTGCAGACTGAGTTGCAGAAGAACTGAAGTAGGGAACAGATGTTGGCGCATGGGGTACAGAAAAATTGTTTAGGCGAGCAGAGTATGGAGACTAGGGTGTAGAAAGACGTTTTCAGAGAGCAGATGTTGGAGACTTGGGTGCAGAAGGACTGTTTCATAGAGCAGTGATTGGAGACTGAGGTACACAAGAACTGTTTCAGGAAGCAGTTGTTGGAGACTGGGGTTCACAAGGACTGTTGCAGCTAGCAGAGTTTTGAGACTGGTGTGCAGAAGGATTGTTGCAGAGAGCAGAGGTTGGAGACTGAGGTGCAGAAGGATCGTTGCAGAGAGCAGAGGTTCGAGACTGAGTGCAGAAGTTTTGTTACATAGAGCAGAGTTTGGAGACTGGGGTGCAGAAGGACTTTTACAGAGAGCACAGGTTGGAGTCTTGGGTGCAGAAGGAATTTTGCGTAGAGCAGAGGTTGCAGATTTGTTTGCTGAAGGACTGTTGCAGAAAGCAGAGTTTGGAGTCTGAGGTGCAGAAAGACTGTTGCAGAGAATAGAGGTTAAAGACTGGGGTGCAGAAAGACTGTTACAGAGAGGAGACGTTGGAGACTGGGTTTCATAAGGATCTTTCAGAGAAAATAGTTTGGAGACTGAGGTGCAGAAGGACTGTTACATAGAGCGGAGGTTCGAGACTGAGGTGCAGAAGGATCTTTATAGAAAGCAGAGGTTGGAGACTGGGGTGCAGACGGACTTTTACAGAGAACAATGGTTTGATAATGGGGTGAAGAAGGAATGTTGCAGAGAGCAGAGTTTGGAGACTGAGGTTCAGAAGGACTGTTGTTTAGAGTAGAGGTTGGAGATTTGCGTGCAGAAGGACTGCTGCAGAGAGCAGAGGTTTTAGACTGCGATGTAGAAGGACTGTTGCAGAGAGCAGAGATTGGAAATTGGGGTCCAGAAGGAGTGTAGCAGAGAGCAGGGGTTGGAGACTAAGGTGCAGAAGTACAGTTACACAGAGCACAGTTTGGAGACTGGGGTGCAGAAGGACTGATACAGAAAGCAGAGTTTGGAGACTCGGGTGCAGAAGTACCCTTACCGAGAGCAGAGTTTGGAGAATGCAGTACAGATGGGCTGTTACAGAGACCAGAGGTTGGAGACTGGGGTGGAGAATTACTGTTGAAGAGAGCAGATGTTGGAGACTGGGGTGCAAAAGGACTGTTGCAGAGAGTAGACGATGGATACTGTTGTGCAGAAGGACTGTTGCAGAGAGCAGAGGTTGCAGACTGAGTTGCAGAAGGACTGTTAGAGAGGGAAGAGTTTGGAGACGGGGGTGCAAAACGACTGATTCAGAAAGCAGAGGTTGGATACTGGGGTGTATAAGGACCCTTACAGAGAACAGAGTTAGGAGACGGCGGTACAGAAAGACTGTTACAGAGAGTCGAGGTTGGAGTCTGGGGTGCAGAAGAACTTATGTAGAGAACAAAGGTTGGAGACTGGGGTGCAGAAGGAACGTTGGGGTGAGCAAAATATGGAGTCTAGGGTGTAGAAGAACTGTTGAAGAGAGTAGAGTTTTCAGACTGAGGTACAGAAGAACTGTGGCAGGAAGCATATGTTGGAGACTGTGGTTCACAAGGACTGTTGAAGCGAGAAGTGGTTTTAGACTGGGGTGCAGAAGGATCGTTGCAGAGAGCACAGGTTGGAGACTGAGGTGCAGAAGGAATGTTGCGGAGAGCAGAGGTTGGAGACATGAGTGCATAAGGACTGTTGCAGAAAGCAGAGTTTGGAGACTGAGGTGCAGAAGGACTGTTGCAGAGAGTGGTTGTTAGAGTCTGAGGTGCAGAAGGATAGTTACAAAAAGCAGAGGTTGGAGACTGGGGTGCAGACGGACTTTTACAGAGAGCACAGGTTTGATACTGGGAAGCAGAAGGAATGTTGCAGAGAGCAGAAGTTGAAGACTGGGATGCAGAAGAAGTGCTGCTGAAAGCAGAGGTTGGAGACTGAGGTGCAGAAGGACTGTTACAGAGAACACAGGTTGGAGACTGGGGTGAAGAAGGATTATTGCAGACAGCGGAGTTTTTAGACTGAGTTACAGAAGAAATGTTGAAGAGAGCAGATGTTGTAGACTGGGTTGCACAAGGACTTTTGCAGCGAGCAGAGGTTGTAGACTGGGGTGCAGAAGGATCATTGCAGTGAGCAGACGTTAGAGACTGGGGTGTAGATGGACTGATAAAGAAAGCAGAGGTTGGAGACTGGAGTGCAGAAGGCCTGTTACAGAGAGCACAATTTGGAGACTGGGTGATGAAGGACTGTTACAGAGAGCAGAGTTTGAAGACTTGGTTGCAGAAGGATCGTGCATAGAGCAGAGAATGGAGACTGAGGTGCAGAAGCATTGTTACAGAGAGTAGAAGTTGGAGACTGAGGTGCAGAAAGACTGTTGCAGAGTGCAGAGGTTGGAGTCTTAGGTGCAGAAGGATTGTTACAGAGAGCAGAGGTTGGAGACAGGGGTGGAGAAGGACTGATGCAGAGAGCAGAGGTTTTAGACTGTGATGTAAAAGGACTGTTGCAGAGAGTAGAGGTTAAAGATTGGGGTTCAGAAGGACTGTAGCGGAGAGCAGAGGTTGAAGACTAAGGTGCAGAAGAACAGCTATGCAGAGCAGAGATTGGAGACTGGGTTGCAGAAGGACTGACACAGAAAGAAGAGGTTGGAAATTGGGGTGCAGAAGTACCCTTACAGAGAGCAGAGGTTGGAGAATGCATTACAGAGGGACTGTTACAGAGAGCAAAGTTTGGAGACTGGGGTGCAGAATGACTGATTCAGAGAGCAGATTTTGGAGACTGAGGTGCAAAAGGACTGTTGCAGAGAACAGAGAATGGAGACTGGGGTGCAGAAGGACTGTTGCAGAGAGCAGAGGTTGCAGACTGAGTTGCAGAAAGACGGATACAGAGGGCAGAGTTTGAAGACTGTGGTTCAATCGACTGATACAGAAAGCACAGGTTGGATACTGGGGTGCATAAGGACCCTTACAGAGAACAGAGGTTGGAGACTGTGGTATAGAAGGACTGTTACAGAGAGCAGAGTTTGGAGTCTGGGATGCAGAAGAACTGATGTAGAGAACAGAGTTTGGAGACTGGGATGCACACGGACCGTTGGGGCGATCAGAGTATGGTGACTTTTACAGAGAGCAGTGATTGGAGACTGAGTTAAAGAAGGACTGTTACAGAGAACATAGTTTTGACCCTGGGGTGTAGATGGATTATTGCAGAGAGCAGAGTTTTCAGACGGAGGTACAGAAGAACTGTTGCAGCAAGCAGATGTTGGAGACTGGGGTTCACAAGGACTTTTGCAGCTAGAAGAGGTTTCAGACTGGGGTGCAGAAGGATCGTTGCAGAGAGCAGAGGTTGAAGACTGAGGTGCAGAAAAATTGTTACAGAGAGAAGATGTTGGAGACTGGGGTGCAGAATGACTGTTGCAGAGAGCAGAGGTTTTAGACTGGGATGTAGAAGGACTGTTGCAGAGAGTAGAGGTTGGAAATTGGGGTCCAGAAGGACTTTAGCAGAGAGCAGAAGTTGGAGACTAAAGTTCAGAAGGATGGTTAAACAGAACAGAGGTTGGAGACTCGGGTGAAAAAGTCCATTACCGAGAGCAGAGGTTGTAGAATGTAATACAGAAAGACTGTTACAGAGAGCAAAGTTTGGAGACTGGGGAGGATAATGACTGTTGCAGAGAACAGATGTTCGAGACTACGGTATAAATGGACTGTTGCAGAGAGCAGAGGATGGAGACTGGGGTGCAGAATGACTGTTGCAGAGAGCAGAGGTTGCAGACTGAGTTGCAGAAGGACGGTAACAGAGGGCAGAGTTTGGTGACTGTGGTTCAAAACGACTGATACAGAAAGCAGAAGTTGGATACTGGGGTGCATAAGAGTCCTTACAGAGGACAGAGTTTGGAGACTGTGGTACAGAAGGACTGTTTCAGAGAGCAGAGGTTGGAGACTGGGGTGCAGAAGAACTGATGTAGAGAACAGAGTTTGGAGACTGGGGTGCAGAAGGATCGTTGGGGCGATCAGAGTATGGAGACTGGGGTGTAGAAGGACTGTTGCATAGAACAGATGTTGGAGACTAGGGTGTAGAAGGACTGTTTAAGAGAGAAGATGTTAGAGACTTGTGCGCAGAAGGACTGTTGCATAGATCGGAGATTGGAGATTGAGGTACAGAAGGACTGTTACAGAGAGCATAGGTTGGAGACTGGGTTGCAGATGGAGGATTACAGAGAGGGGAGTTTTCAGACTGAGGTACAGAAATACTGTTGCACAAAGCAGATTATGGAGACTGGGGTTCACAAGGACTGTTGTAGAGAGCAGAGGTTTGAGACTGGTATGCAGAAGGATTGTTACAGAGAGCAGAGTTTGGAGACTGGAGTGCAGAAAGACTTTTACAGAGAGCACAGTTTGTAGACTGGGGTACAGAAAGAATGTTGCGGAGAGCAGAGGTTGGAGACTTGGGTGAAGAAGGACTGTTGCAGAAAGCAGAATTTGGAGTCTGAGGTGAAGAAAAACTGTTGCAGGGAGCAGAGGTTAAATACTGGGGTGCAGAAGGACAGTTACAGATAGCAGACGTTGGAGACTGTGTTTCAGTACAATCTTATAGAAAAAAGAGTTTGGAGACTGCGTTGCCGAAGAACTGTTACAGAGACCGGTTGTTTGAGACTGGGGTGCAGAAGGATCATTACAGAGAGCAGAGGTTGGAGACTGGGGTGAATACGAACTATTACAGAGAGCATAGTTTTGATACTGGGGTGCAGAAGGAATGTTGCAGAGAGCACAGGTTAAAGACTGAGGTGCAGAAAAACTGTTGCAGAGAGCATAGTTATTTGACTGGGGTGCAGAAGGAGTGTTGCACAGAGCAGATGTTAGAGACTGAGGTGTAGAAAGACCATTACAGAGAACAGAAGTTGGAGAATGGTGTGCAGAGGAGTGTTACAGAGAGCAAAGTTTGGAGAAAGGTGTGCAGAAGGATCTTACAGGGAGCATAGGTTGGAGACTGGGTGCAAAAGGACTGTTGCTGAGAGCAGAGGTTGGAGACTGGGGTGGAGAAGGATCATTGAAGAGAGAAGAGTTTGGAGACTGGGCGCAAAAGGCCTGTTACATACAGCAGAGTTTGGATACATAGGTGAAGAAGGCCTGTTACAGAGAGCAGTTCTTGGAGACTGGGATGCAGAAGGACAATTACAGAGATCAGAGTTCGGAGACTGGGTCGCAAAAGAATCTTACAGAGAGCAGAGGTTGGAGAATGAGGTACAGAAGGACTGTTAGAGAGAGCAGAGGTTTGAGACTGAGGTGCAGAAGGATCGTTGGAAACAGCAGTGTTTGGAGACTGCAGTGCAGAAGGACAGATACCGAAAGCAGAGGTTTAAGACTGGGATGCAGAAGGACCCTTACAGAGAACAGAGTTTGGAGACTGAAAGAGTCTTACAAAGAGCAGACGTTGGAGACTGGGGTGCAGTATGACTGTTGTAGAGAACAGACTGGTATCGAGAGCAGATTTTGAAGAAAGGGTTGCTGAAGAATCTTACAGAGAGCAGAGGTTGGAGAATAAGGTGCAGGTGGACTGTTACAAAGAGCAGTGGTTGGAGACTGGGGTGCAGAAGGATCATGGAGAGCAGAGGTTTCAGACTGAGATGCAGAAGTACTGTTACAGAGAGCAGAGGTTGGAGATTGAGGTGTAGAAGTACTGTTACGGAGAGCAGAGTTTGGAGACTGAGGTGCAGAAAGACTGTTACAGAAAGCAGAGGTCGGAAATTGGGGTGCAGAAAAACCATTACAGAGAGCAGAGGTTGGAGACTACAGTATAGAAGGACTGTTACAGAGAGCAGAGTTGGGAGACTTTGGTGCAGAAGGACTGTTACAGAAAGCTCAGGTTGGAGACTGAGGTGAAGAAAGATAGACACAGAGAGCAGAGGTTGGAGCCTGGGGTTCAGAAGGACTGATACAGAAAGCAGGGGTTGGAGACTGGGGTGAAGAAGGACCGTTACAGAGAGCAGAGTTTGGTGAATGCGGTACAGAAGGACTGTTACAGAAAACAGATATTGGAGACTGGGGAGCAGAAAGAGTGTTGCAGAGGACAGAGTTTGGAGACTGGGGTGCAGCAGGACCCTTGCAGAAAGCAGAGTTTGGCGACTAGGGTGAAGAACGAATGTTAGAAAGAGCCGAGTTTGGAAACTGGAGTGCAGAAAGATCTTACAGAGAGCAGAGGTTGGAGACTGTAATGCAGAAGGACTGTTGCAGAGAGCAGACGTTGGAGACTGGGGTCCAGAAAGATCGTTGAAGAGAGCATAGTTTGCAGACTGGGGTGCAGAAGGCTTTTGCAGAGAGCAGAGGTTGGAGACTGAGGTGCAGAAGGACTGTTAAAGAGAGCAGTGGTTGAAGATTGGGGTGCAGAAAAATCATGGAGAGTAGAGGTTTCAGACTGAGGTGTAGAAGGACTGTTACAGAGAGCAGAGTTTAGACTGATGTGCAGAAGGACTGTTACAGAAAGCAGAGTTTGGAAATTGGGGTGCAGAAGGACCGTTACAGAGAGCAGAGGTTGGA
Source organism: Ictidomys tridecemlineatus (assembly GCF_052094955.1). Taxonomy (NCBI): domain Eukaryota; kingdom Metazoa; phylum Chordata; class Mammalia; order Rodentia; family Sciuridae; genus Ictidomys; species Ictidomys tridecemlineatus. The sequence goes on along the minus strand of NW_027522516.1, from coordinate 39,762 downwards.
GACTGCGGTATAGAAGGACTGTTACAGAGAGCAGAGGTTGGAGACTGGGGTGCAGAAGGACTGTTACAGAAAGCACAGATTGAAAACTGAGGTGCAGAAGGATAGATACAAAGAGCAGAGGTTGGAGACTGGGGTTCAGAAGGACTGATTCAAAAAGCAGAAGTTGGAGACTGGGTTGCAGAAGGTTCATTACAGAGAGCAGAGGTTGGAAACTACGGTACATAAGGTCTGTGACAGAGAGCAGATCTCGGAGACTAGGGAGCAGAAGGACTGTTGCAGAGGACAGAGGTTTGAGACTGGGTTGGAGAAGAAATTTTACAGAGAGAAGAGTTTGAAAACTGGAGTGCAGAAAGATCTTACAGAGAGCAGAGTTTGGAGACTTTATTGCAGATGGACTGTTGCAGAGAGCAGACGTTGGAGACTAGGGTCCAGAAGGTTCATTGCAGAGAGCAGAGTTTGGAGACTGGGGTGCAGAAGGATTGTTACAGACAGCAGGGGTTGGAGACCGAGGTGCAGAAGGACTTTTACAGAGAGCAGCATTTGGAGACTGGGGTGCAGAAGGACTGTTACAGAGAGCAGAGGTTGGAAATTGGGGTGCAGAAGGACCGTAACAGAGACCAGAGTTTGGAGACTGCGGTATAGAAAAACTGTAATACAGAGCAGAGGTTGGAGACTGACGTGCAGATTAATAGATACAGAGAGCAGAGGTTTGAGACTGGGTTTTAGAAGGATTTTACAGAGAGCAGAGGTTAAAGAGTGAAGTGCAGAAGCACTGTTACAGAGAGTAAAGGTTGGAGACTGAGGTGCAGAAGGATCATTGCAGAGAACAGAGTTTGGAGACTGAGGTGCAGAAGGATTGTTACAGAGAGCAGAGTTTGGAGACTGGGGTGCAGAAGGACTGTTACAGATAGAAGAGGTTGGAGACTAGGGTGAAGAAGGACTGTGGCAGAGAGCAGAAGATGAAGTCTGGGCTGCAGAAGGAATGTTGCAGAGAGTAGATGTTGGAGACTGAGTTGCAGAAGGACTCTTAGAGAGAGCAGAAGTTGGAGACTGGGGTGCAGAAGGACTGTTGCAGAGAGCAGAGCTTGGAGACTGATGTGCAAAATTTTGTTACATAGAACAGAGGTTGGACACTGGGGTGCAGAAGGATCATTGGAATAAGCAGAGCTTCAAAACAGGGGTGCAGAAGGATCTTACAGATAACAGAAGTTGGAAACAGAGTTGCAAAAAGACTGTTGCAAGGATCAGAGGTTGGAGAATGGGGTGGAGTAGGATCATTGCAGAGAGCAGAGGTTGGAGACTGGGGTGCAGAAGGATCGTTACAGAGAGCAGAGGTTGAAGATTGGGGTGCAGAAACGTCGGTGCAGAGAGCAGAGGTGTCATAATGAGGTGCAGAAGGACTGTTGCAGAGAGCAGATGTTGGTAACTAGTGTGCAGAAGGACTGTTGTAGAGAGCAGAGGTTTTCGACTAGTGTGGAAACATCCTGTTACAGAGAGCAGAGGTTGGAGACTCGGGTGCAGAAGGACTGTTACAGAGAGCAAAGGTTGGATACAGGTGTGTAGAAGCACATTACAGAGAGCAGAATTTGGAGACTGAGGTGCAGAAGGATTGTTATAGAGAGCAGAGTTTGGAGACTGGGTGCAGAAGGACTGTTACAGAGAGCAGTGCTTGGAGACTGGGGTGCAGAAGGATTGTTCAGAGAGCAGAGGTGTCAGACTGAGGTGTATATGGACTGTTATAGAGAGCAGAGGTTGGAGACTGAGGTGCAGAAGGATAGATACAGAGAGCAGAGTTTTGAGACTGAGTTTTAGTAGGATCCTACAGAGAGCAGAGGTTGGAGAGTGAAGTGCAGAAGGACTGTTACAGAGAGTAGAGGTTGGAAACTGAGGTGCAGAAGACCGTTGCAGAGAACAGACTTTGGAGACTGAGGTGCAGAAGGATTGTTATAGAGAGCAGAGTTTGGAGACTGGGTTGCAGAAGGACTGTTGCAGAGAGCAGAGGATGGAGACTGGGCTGCAGAAGGAATGTTGCAGAGAGCAGAGGTTAGAGACTGAGGTGAAGAAGGACTATTAGAGAGAGCAGAAGTTGGAGACTGATGTGCATAAGGACTGTTGCAGAGAGCAGAGGTTGGAGACTAAGGTGCAAAATCCTGTTAAATAGAGCAGAAGGATCGTTGAAATAAGCCGAGCTTGGAGACAGGGGTGCTGAAGGATCTTACAGAGAGCAGAATTTGGAGACTTAGTTGCAGAAGGACTGTTGCAGTATCAGAGGTTGGAGACTGGGGTCAGTAGGATTATTGCAGAGAGCATAATTTGGAGTCTGGGGTGCAGAAGGATCGTTGCAGAGAGCAGAGTTTGGAGACTGGGGTGCAGAAAGCAGGCTACAGAGAGCAGACTGTTGAGACTCTCGTGCAGAAAGCCTGTTACAGAGAGGAGTGGTTGGAGACTTGGGTGCAGAAGGACTGTTATAGAGAGCAGAGTTTGGAGACTGAGTTCCTGAAGGATCTTACAGAGAGCAGAGGTTGGGGACTGAGGTGGAGAAGAACTGTTGCAGAGAGCAGACATTGGAGACTGGGGTACAGAAGGATCGTTGCAGAGAGCAGAGTTTGGAGACTGGGGTGAAGAAGGACTGTTACAGAGAGAAGAGTTTGGAGACTGTTGTGCGGCAGGACTGTTGCAGACAGCAGATGTTGGAGACTGGGGTGGAGAAGAATCATTGCAGAGAGAAGAGGTTGGAGACTGTTGTGCAGAAGCACTTTTACAGAGTGCAGAGTTCAAAGACTTGGTTTCAAAAGGATCTTACAGAGAGCAGAGTTGGAATACTAAGGTGCAGAAAGACTGTTAGAGAGAGCAGAGGTAAGAGACTGAGGTGCAGAAGGACTGTTATAGAGAGCAGAGGTTGGATACAGGGGTGCAGAAGCATCTTACAAAGAGCAGAATTTGAAGACTGAGGTGCAGAAGGACTGTTGCACAGATCAGAAGTTGTAGAGTGGGGTGCAGTTGGATCATTTCAGAGAGCAGATTTTAGAGACTGGGGTGCAGAAGGCCTGCTACAGAGAGAAGAGTTTGGAGACTGGCTTGCAGAAGACCTGTTACAGAGAGGAGAGGTTGGAGACTGAGGTGCAGGTCAACTGTTACAGAGAGCAGTGTTTGGAGACTGGGGTGCAGAAGGATCCTGCAGAGAGCAGAGGTGTCAGACTGAGGTGCAGAAGGACTGTTACAGAGAGCAGAGTTTGGAGACTGAGGTGCAGAAGGACTGTTACAGAAAGCAGAGGTTGGAAATTGGGGTGCAGAAGGACCGTTACAGACACCAGAGTTTGGTGACTGCGGTATAGAAAAACTGTTACAGAGAGCAGAGTTTGGGGACTGGGGTGCAGAAGGAATGATACAGAGAGAACAGGTTGGAGACTTAGGTGCAGAAGGATAGATACAGAGAGCAAAGTTTTGAGACTGGGTTAAGAAGGACCGTTACAGAGAGCAGATGTTGGAGACTGGGGAGCAGAAGACTGTTGCAGAGGACAGAATTTGGAGACTGGGGAGCCGCAGAACACTTGCAGGAAGCAGAGGTTAAATACTGGGGTGAAGAAGGAATGTCACAGAGAAAAATTTGGAAACTGAAGAATAGGTTGGGAACTGAGGTGCAGAAGGATCTTACAGAGAGCAGAGTTTGGAGACTGTGGTGCAGAAGCACTGTTGAAAAGAGCAGAGATTGAAGACTGAGGTGCAGAAGTCCTGTTACATAGAGCAGAGCTAGAAAAAAGGGGTGCAGAAGGATATTACAGAGAGCAGAATTTGAAGACTGAGGTGCAGAAAGACTATTGTAGATATCAGAGTTTGGAGACTGGGGTGCATTAGGATCATTGCAGAGAGCAGAGTTTGGAGACTGTGGTGCAGAAAACCAGTTACAGAGAGGAGAGGTTGGAGACTGGGGTGCAGAAGGACTGTTATACAGAGCAGTGTTTGGAGACTGGGTTGCTGAAGGATCTTACAGAGAGCAGAGGTTGGAGACTGAGGTGCACGTGGACTGTTACAGAGAGCAGAGGTTGGGGATTGAGGTGTAGAAAGACTGTTACAAAGAGGAGAGTTTGGAGACTCACGTGCAGAAGGACTGTTACAGAAAGCAGAGTTTCGAAATTGGGCTGCAGAAGAACCATTACAGAGAGCAGAGTTTGGAGAGTGCGTTATAGGTCTGTTACCAAGAGCAGAGGTTGGAGACTGAGGTGCAGAAGGACTCTAACATAGAGCACAGGTTAGAGACTAAGGTGCAGAAAGATAGATACAGAGAACAGAGGTTGGAGACTGGGGTTCAGACAGACTGATACAGAAACCAGAGATGGAGACTGGGGTGTAGAAGGATCGTTACAAAGAGCAGAGGTTGGAGACTGTGGTACAGAAGGACTGTTACAGAAAGCAGATCTCGGAGTCTGGGGAGCAGAAAAACTGTTGCAGAGGACAGAGGTTGGAGACTGGGGTGGAGAAGGAATGTAACAGAGAGCAGAGTTTGGAAACTGGAGTGCAGAAAGATCTTACAGAGAGCAGAGTTTGGAGATTGTGGTGCAGAAGGACTGTTGCAAAGAGCAGACATTATAGACTGGGTTCCAGAAGGATCATTCAATAGAGCAGATTTTAGAACCTGGGGTGCAGAAGGACTGTTACACAAAACAGAGGTTGGAGACTGAGGTGCAGAAGGACTGTTAGAGAGAGCAGAGTTTGGAGACTGGGTTGCAGAAGGACTGTTACAGAGAGTAGATTTGGAGACTGGGGTTCAGATGGATCTTACAGAGAGCAGAGTTTGAAACTGGGGTTCAAAAGGAGTGTTGCAGAGATAAGATGTTGGTGACTGGGGTGGAGAAGAATCGTTGCAGAGAGAATAGGTTAAAGACTGGGGTGCAGAATGTTTGTTACAGAGAGCAGAGGTTGGAGACTGTTGTGCAGAAGGACTGTTCCAGAGTGTAGAGTTTAAAGACTATGTTGCAGAAGAATATTTCAGAGAGCAGAGTTGGGACAATGATGTGCTGAAGGACTGTTACAGAAAGCAGAGGTTGGAGACTGGGGTGCAGAAGGGTCGTTGCAGAGAGCTGGGTTTTGTGATTGAGGTGCAGAAGAACTGTTTAGAAACCAGATCTTGGAGACTGGGGCACAGAAGGACTGTTGCAGAGAGCAGATTTTGGTAACTCGGGTGCAGAAGGACTGTTGTAGAGAGGAGGGGTTGGAGACTGGGGTGCAGAAGGACTGTTGCAGAGAGCAGAGGTTGGAGACTCGGATTCAGAAGTTCTGTTACAGAGAGCAGAGTTTGCATACAGGGGTTCAGAAGGATCTTACAGAGCGCAGAATTTGGAGTTTGGAGACTGGCGTGAAGAAGGTCTGTTACAGAGAGGAAAGGTTGGAAACTGGGTTGCAGAAGGACAGTTATAGAGAGCAGAGTTTGGAGACTGGCTTGCAGAAGGCCTGTTACAGAGAGCAGAGGTTGGAGACTTAGGTGCAGGTTGACAGTGACAGAGAGCAGTGTTTGGAGACTGGGGTGCAGCAGGATTGTGAAGAGAGCAGAGCAGTCAGACAGAGGTTCAGTAGGACTGTTAAAGAGAGCAGAACTTGGAGACTGAGGTGTAGAAGCACTGTTACAGAGAGCACAGTTTGGAGACTGAGGTGCAGAAGGACTGTTACAGAAAGCAGAGGTTGGAAATTGGGGTGCAGAAGGACCGTTACAGGGACCAGACTTTGGATACTGCGGTATAGAAAAACTGTTACCGAGAGCAGAGGTTGGAGACTGGGGTACAGAAGGAATATTACAGAGAGCACAGGTTGGAGAGTGAAGTGCAGAAGGAGAGATACAGAGTGCAGAGGTTTGAGACTTAGGTTCAAAAGGACTGATATAGAAAGAAGAGTTTGGAGACTGGGGTGCTGAAAGACCATTATGGAGAGCAGAGTTTGGAGACTGGGGACCACAAGGACTGTTTCAGAGGACAGAGGTTGGAGACTGGGGTGCCGCAGGACACTTGCAGAAGGCAGAGGTTAAAGGCTGGGGTGGAGAAGGAATGTTACAGAGAGCAGAGTTTGGAAACTGTAGTGCAGAAGGATCTTACAGAGAGCAGAATTTGGAGACTGTGGTGCAGATGGAGTGATACAGTAATCAGAGTTTTGAGACTGGGGTGCAGACGGACTGTTGCAGAGAGCAGAGTTTGTAGACTGAGGTGAAGAAGCACTATTACAGAGAGCAGAGGTTGGAGAATGGGGTGCAAAAGGCCTGTTACAGAGAACAGAGGTTGGAGACTGAGGGGCAGAAGGACTGTTACAGAGAGCAGAGTTTTGAGAATGGGGTGCAGAAGGATCCTGGAAGAGAACAAAGTTTTCAAACTGTGGTGCAGATGGACTGTTGCAGAGAGCAGAGTTTGGAGACTGAGGTGCAGAAGGAGTGTCACAGAGAGCAGAGATTGGAGACTTGGGTGCAGAAGGACCGTTACATAGAGCAGATTTTTGAGAGTTCACTACAGGAGGACTGTTACAGAGAGCAGAGGTTGGAGACTGGGGTGGAGAAGGACTGTTGCAGATAGCAGAGGAAGGAGACTGGGGTGCAGAATGATCTTTGTGGAAAGCAGAGTATTGAGACTGGTGTTCAGAAGGACTGTTACAGAGAACAGAGTTTTGAGAAGGGGTTCAGAAGGATTGTTACAGAGGGCAGAGTTTGGTTACTGGGTTGCAGAAGAATCTTAAAAAGAGCAAATGTTTGAGACTGAGGTGCAGGACTGTTACAGAGAGTAAAGGTTAGAGCCTGAGCTTCAGAAGGACTGTTGCAGAAAGAAGATGTTAGAGACTGGGGTGCAGAAGGACTTTTTCAGAGAGCAGATGTTGGAGAGTGAGGTGCAGAAGGATTGTTACAGAGAGCAGAGGTTGAATACTGGGTTTCAGAAGGACCACTGCAGAGATCAGTTTGGGAACTGAGTTGATGAAGAATCATTGCAGAGAGCAGAGTTTCAGACTGAGGTGAAGAAGGACTATTGCAGAGAGCAGATGTTGGAGACTGGGGTGCAGAAGGTTTGTTGCAGAGAGCAGAGGTTTGAGACTAAGGTGCAGAAGGACTGTTGCAGATAGCAGAGGTTTAGGACTGGGGTGTAGAACGACTGTTGCAGGGACCAGAATTTGAGACAGCGGTGCTTAAGGACTATTGCAGAGAGCAGAGTTTGGAGACTGAGATGCAGAAGGACTGTTACAGAGAGTAGAGGTTGGAGACTGAGGTACAGAAAGATTGTTACTGAAAGCAGAGGTTGGAGACTGGGGTGCAGAAGGACTGTTGCAGATAGCAGAATTGGAGACTGGGGTGTTTAAGGACTTTTGCAGGCAACAGAGGTTGGAGACTGGGGTGCATAAGGACTGTTGCAGAGAGCAGAGTTTGGAGACTGGGGTGCAGAAGGACCATTACAGAGAGCAGAGTTTTGAGACTGTGGTACAGAAGGACTGTTACAGGGAGCAGAGGTTGGATACTGGGATGCAGAAGGACTGTTGCAGAGAACAGAGTTTGGAGACTGGGGTGCAGACGGACTGTTTCACAGAGCAGAGTTTGGAGACTCAGGTGAAGAATAATTGTTACAGGGGGCATAGGTAGGATACTGGTGTGCAAAAGGACTGATACAGAAAACATAAGTTGGAGAATGGGGTTCAGAAGGCCTGTTACAGAGAGCAGCAGTTGGAGACTGAGGTGCTGAAGGTTCATTACAGAGAGCAGAGGTTGGACACTGAGGTGTAGAAGGACTGTTACAGAGAGGAGCGGTTGGAGACTGGGGTGCAGAAGAATTCTTACAGAGAGCAGATGAAGAAGACTGGTTTGCAGAAGGACAGTTGCAGAGAGCAGAGGATGGATACTGAGGTGAAGAAGGATCGTTGCAGATAGAAGAGGTTGGAAACTGGGTTGCAGAAGGTCTGTTACAGAGTGCAGAGTTTGGAGCGTGGGGTGCAGAAGGAATGTTACAGAGAGCAGAGGTTGGAGAATAAGGTTCAGAAGGATCATTTCAGAGAGCAGCGGTTGGAGAGTGGGGTGCAGAAGGACCGTTACAGATTGCAAAACTTGGAAATTGAGGTGGAGAAGGATCTTGTAGAGAGCAAAGGTTGAAGACTGAGGTGCAGAAAAACAGCTACAGAGAGCAGAGGTTGGAGACTGGGGTGAAACAGGACAGTTAGAGAGAGCACATGTTAGAGACTGGGGTGCAGAAGGAATGTTGCAGAGAGCAGAGTTTTGAGACTGGGGTGAAGAAGGACTGTAGCAGAGACCAGAGGTTGGAGACTGGAGTACAGAAGGACTGTTGCAGAGAGCAGAAGTTGGAGAATGGGATGCAAACGGATCCTTTCAGAGAGCAGTGGTTGGAGACTGGAGTGTAGAAGGACTGTTGCAGAGAGAAAAGCTTGGAGAATGGGGTGCAGAAGGACTGTTGCAGAGAGCAGAGGTTGGAGACTGAGGTCAGAAGGACTGTTACAGAGAGCAGAGCTTGAAGACTGTGGTGAAGAAGGATCATTGTAAAGATCAGAGTTTTCAGACTGAGGCTTAGAAGGACTGTTACAGAGAGCAGAGGTTGGAGTCTGAGGTGCAGAAGGACTGTTTCAGAGAGTAGAGTTTGGAGACTGGTGTGCAGAAGGACCGTTGCACAGAGAAGATGTTGGAGACTGGGTTGCAGAAGGACTGTTACAGAGAGCAGAGGTATAAGACTGAGGTGCAGAAGAATTGTTACAGAGAGCAAAGTTTGAATACTGGGGTGCAGAAGAACCATTACAAAGAGCAAAGGTTGGAGACTGATGTGCAGAAGGACTTTTCCAGAGAGCAGAGTTTGGATACTGTGGTGCAGAAGGACTGTTACAGAGAGCAGATTTTGGAGACTGGGATGCAAATGGATCTTACAGATAGCATAGTCTGGAGACTAGGGTGCAGAAGGACTGTTGCAGAGAGCAGAGTTTAGAGACTGAGGTGCAGAAGGATCGTTGCAGAGAGGAGAGGTTAGAAACTGGGGTGCGGAAGGACTTTTTCAGAAAGCAGAGGTTGGCAATTGGGGAGCAGAAGAACCGTTACAAAGAGAAGAGCTTGGAGACTGCAATACAAAAGGACTGTTACAGGGAGCAGAGGTTAAAGACTGGGTAGAAGAGAATCGCTGCATATTGCAGATGTTGGAGACTGGGGTCCAGAAGGACTGTCACAGAGAGCAGAGGTTGGAGACTGAGTTGCAGAAGGATTGTTACAGAGAGTATAGGTTGGAAACTGAGGTGCAGAAGGATCATTGCACAGAGAAGAGGTTGGAGACTGGGGTGCAGAAGGCCTGTTACAGAGAGAAGAGTTTGAAGCTGGGGTGCAGAAGACCTTTTACAGAGAACAGAGGTTGGAGACAGGGGTGCAGAAGGACTTTTACAGATAGCACAGATTAGAGACTGAGGTGCAGAAGGATCGTTGCAGAGAGCAGAGCTTTCAGACTGAGGCTTAGAAAGACTGTTACAGAGAGCAGAGTTTGGAATCTGAGGCTCAGAAAGACTGTTCCAGGAATCAGAGGTTGGCAATTCGCGTGTAGAAGAACCATTATAGAAAGAAGAGGTTGGAGACTGCGGTACAGAAGGACTGTTACAGAGAGCAGAGTTTTGACTGGGGTGCAGGAACACCGTTGCAGAGAGCAGATGTTGGAGACTGGGGTAGAGAAGGACTGTTACAGAGAGCAGAGGTTGGAGACTGGGTTGTAGAAGGATTCTTACAGAGAGCGGAGGATGGAGACTTTGGTGCAGAAGGAGTGATACAGACAGCAGAGTTTGGAGATTGGGGTGTACCAAAACTGTATAGAGAGCAGAGGTTGGAGACTGGGGTGCAGAAGGATTGTTACAGAGAGCAGAGGTTGGAGACTCAGGTGCAGAAGGACTGTTACAGAGAGCAGAGGTCGAGACTGTGGTGCAGAAGAAATGTTACAGAGAGCAGAGGTTGGAGGCTGGGGTGTAGAAGGCATGTTACAAAGAGCAGAGTTTGGAGACTGAGGTGGAGAAGGATTGGTACAGAGAGGAGAGGATGGCGACTGAGGTGCAGAAGTACTGTTATAGAGAGCAGAGTTTGGGAACTGGGGTGCAGAAGGATCGTTGCAGAGAGCAGACGTTGGAACCTGAGGTGCAGAAGAATTGTTGCAGAGATCAGAGTTTGAAGACTGAGGTGCAGAAGGATCTTTACAGAGAGCAGAGGTTGTAGACTGGGGTCAGAACAATGTTACAGAAAGCACAGTTCGGAGACTGGGGAGCAGAAGAAATGTTGCAGAGAGCAGAGGTTAGAACTGGGGTGCAGAAGGACTATTGCAGAGAACAAATTTGGAGACGGAGGTGCAGGAGAACTGAGACAGAGAGCAGTCGTTTGAAACTGAGGTCCAGAAGGATTGTAACAGAGATCAGTGTGTGAAGACTGGGGTGCAGAATGAGTGTTACAGAGAGCAGAATTTTGAGATTGGGGTGCACAAGAACTGTTAGATAGAGGTTGGAATCTGGGGTATAGAAGGACTGTTGCAGAGAGCAGAGTTTGCAGAATGAGGTGCAGAAGGACTGTTACAGAGAGCAGAGGTTGAAAACTGGGGTGCAGAAGAACCGTTGCACAGAGCAGAGCTTGGAGCTTGGGGAGAAGAAGGATCGTTGCAGAGAGCAGATGTTGGAGACTGGTGTGCAGAAGGACTGTTACAGAGAGCAGAGGTTGGAGACTGAGGTGCAGAAGAATTGTTTCAGAGAGTAGAGGTAGGAGACTGTGGTTCAAAAGGTCCGTTACTGATTGCAGATTTTGGATACTGAGGTGAAGAAGGACTTTTACAGAGATGAGAGGTTGGAGACTGGGGAGTCAAAGGATTCTTACAGAGAGCAGAGGATGGAGACTGGGGTGCAGAAGGAGTGTTACAGAGAGCACAGTTTGGAGATTTGGGTTCAGAAGAACTGTTCAAGTGAGCAGATGTTGGAGACTGTGGTGCCGAAGAATCATTGCAGAGAGCAGAGGTTGGAGACTGACGTGCAGAAAGATTGTTGCAGAGAGTAGATTTCGGACACTGATGTGCAGAAGGACTGTTACAGAGAGCAGAGCTTGGAGTATGGGGTGCAGAAGGACTGTTGCAGAGAGCGGAGTTTGGAGACTGGGGCTGAGAAAGATCATAAGAGAGAGCAGTAGTTGGAGACTGAGGTGCAGAAGGATCGCTACAGAGAGCAGAGTTTGGAGACCAGGGTGCAGCAGGATAGTTACAAAAAGCACAGGTTTGAGACTGGGGTGCAGAAGAAATGTTGCAGAGAGCAGAGGTTGGAGACTGTGATGCAGAAGGACTGTAGCAGAGAGCAGAGGTTGGAGACTGGGGTGTAGAAGGACTGTTGCAGAGAGCAGACGTTGGATACTGGGATGCAGAATGATTCTTGAAGAGAGCAGAGGGTGGATACTAGGGAGCAGAAGGTCCATTGCAGAGTGATGAGGTTGGAGACTGAGGTGCAGAAGGACTGTTACAGAGAGCAGAGTTTGGAGACTTGGGTGCAGAAGGATTGTTAGAGATAGCACAGTTCGGAGACTGGGGTGTAGAAGGATAATTGTAGAGTGCAGAGGTTTAAGATTGAGGCTTAGAAGGACGGTTACAGAGAAGAGAGGTTGGAGTCTGAGGTGCAAAAGGACTTTTATAAAAAGCAGAGGCTGGCAATTGGGGTGCAGATGGACCATTACAAAGAAAAGAGTTTGGAGACTGCGATACAAAAAGACTTTTACAGAGAGCAGAGTTTCGAGACTGGGTAGAAGAAGTATCGTTCTAGAGAGCAGATGTTGGAGACTGGGGTTCAGAAGGACTGTTACAGAGAGCAGAGGTTGGAGACTGAGTTGCAGAAGGACAGTTACAGAGAGTACAGGTTGGAGACTTGGGTGCAGAAGAAATGTTGCAGAGAGCAGAGTTTGGAGACTGTGGTGCAGAAGGACTGATACAGAGAACAGAGTTTGGATACTGGTGTGCAGAAGGATTGTTGGACAGAGCAGAGGTTGGAAACTATGGTGCAGAAGGATAGTTACACAGAGCAGAGTTTGGTTCCTGGGGTGTAAAAAGACTGCTGCAGAGAACAGAGGTTGGAGACTGAGGTGCAAAAGGACTGATAGAGAGAGCAGAGGTTGGAAACTGGGGTGCAGAAAAACTGATACACAACGCAGAGGTTGGAGACTGGGGTTCAGAAGGACCGTTACAGGGAGCAGAGTTTGGAGACTGCAGTAGAGAAGGCCTTTTACAGAGAGCAAAATTTGGAGACCAGGGTGCAGAAGGATTTTTACAGAGAGCAGAGGTTGGAGACTGGGGTCCAGAAGGACTGTTGCAGAGAGCAGAGTTTGGAGACTGAGGTGAAGAAGGATCCTTGCAGAGAGAAGAGGTTGGAGTCTGGGGTGCAGAAGGCCTGTTACAGAGTGCAGAGATTGTAGACTGGGGTGCAGAAGGCCTGTTACAGAGAGCAGAGGTTGGAGACTGGGGTGCAGAAGGAATGTTACAGATAGCAAAATTTCGAGACTGGGTTGCACAAAGATCTTACCGAGAGCATTTTGGAGACTGAGGTTCAGAAGGACTATTACAGAGAGCAAAGGTTGGAAACTGGGGTGCAGAAGGATTGTGGCAGAGAGCAGAGTTTTCAGACTTAGGTGCAGAAGGACTATTGCAGAGAGCAGATGTTGGATCCTGGGATGCAGAAGGACTGTTGCAGAGAGCAGAGTTTTGAAACTGGGGTGCAGAAGGATCATTGCAGAGAGCACAGGTTGGAGACTGGGGTGCAGAATGCCACTTACAGAGAGCAGAGGTTGAAGACTGTGGTCCAGAAGACCTGTTAGAGATAGCAGAGTTTGGAGACTGGGGTGCAGAAGGACTGTTACAGAGAGCAACATTAGGAGAATGCGTGGCAGAAGGATCTTACAGAAAACAGAGGTTGAAGATGGAGGTGCAGAATGACTTCTACATAGAGTAGAGCGTGGAGACTAGGGTGCAGAGTGAGTGTTACAGAGAGCAGAGTTTGGAAACTGGGGTGTATAAGGACTGTTGCTGTGAGCAGAGATTGGAGACTGGGGAGAAGAAGGATTGTTGCAGAGAGCAGATGTTTGAGACTGGGGTGCAGAAGGACTGTTAAAGAGAGCAGAGGTTGGAGACTGAGGTGCAGAAGGACTTTTACACAGAGCAGAATTTGGAGATGAGGTGCAGAAGGTTAGTTACAGAGAGCAGAGGTTGGAGACTGTGTTGCAGAAGGACTGATACAGAGATCAGATTTGGAGACTGGGGTGCAGGAGGATAGTTGCAGAGAGCAGAGGTTGGAAACTAAGGTGCAGAAGGATCGTTACACAGAGCAGATTTTGGTTACTGAGGAGTAAAAGGACTGCTGCAGAGAGCAGAGGTTGGAGACTGAGGTGCAAAAGGACTGATACAGAGAGCAGATGTTGGAGACTGGGTGCAGAACTACTGTAGCAGAGAGCAGAGGTTGGAGACTGGGGTGCAGAAGGACTGTTGCAGAATGCAGACATTGGAGACTGCGGTGAAGAAGAACCTTTGCAGAGAGCAGAGGTTGGAGACTCAGTTGCAGAAGGATTGTTACAGAGAGCAGAAGTTGGATACTAGGGTGAAGAAGGACTGTTGCACAGAGCAAAGGTTGGAGACTGAGGATAAGAAAGATCCTTGCAGAGAGAAGAGGTTGGAGACTGGGTGCAGAAGGCCTGTTACAGAGAGCAGAGTTTGTAGACTGAGGAGAAGAAGGACTGTTAAAGATAGCACAATTTTGTGACTGGGTTGCAGAAGGATATTATAGAGAGCATTTTGTAGACTGAGGTTCAGAAGGACTGTTACAGAGAGCAAAGTTTGGAAACTCGGGTGCAGAAGGATTTTTGCAGAGAGCCGAGTTTTCAGACTGAGGTGCAGAAGGACTGTTTCAGAGAGCAGATGTTGAATCATGGGGTGCAGAAGAACTGTTACAGAGAGAAGAGTTTGGAGACTGGGATGCAGAAGGATCATTGCAGAGAGCACAGGCTGGAGACTGGCGTGCAGAAGACCTGTTACAGAGAGCAGAAGTTGAAGACTCGGGTGAAGAAGGCTTGTTACAGAGAGCAGTGTTTGGAGCCTGGGGTGCAGAAGACTGTTGCAGAGAGCAGAGGTTGGAGACTGAGGTGCAGTAGAATCGTTGCAGAGAGAACAGGTTGGAGACTGGGGAGCAGAATGCCTGTTACAGAGAGCAGAGGTTGAAGACTGGGGTGCAGAAGGATTGTTACAGATAGCAAAGTTTGAAGACTGGGGTGCAGAAGGATTGTTGCAGACAGCAGAGGTTTCAGACTGAGGATTAAAAGGACTGTTACAAAGAGCAGAGGTTGGAATCTGAGGTGCAGAAGGACTGTTAAAGAAAGCAGAGGTTGGCAATTGGGGTGCAGAAGGACCGTTATAGAGAGCAGAGTTTGGAGACTTTGGTGCAGAAGGATTGTTGTAGAAAGCAGATGTTGAAGACTAGGGTGCAGAAAAACCATTACAGAGAGCAAAGGTTGGAGACTGAGGTGCAGAAGGACTTTTACAGAGAGCAGAGGTTGGATACTGGCGTGCAGAAGAACTGTTATAGAGAGGAGAGGTTGGAGAAAGGGATGGAAAAGGATTTTACAGAGAGCAGAATCTGGAGACTGGGGTGCAGAAGGACTGTTGCAGAGAGCAGAGATTTGAGACTGAGGTTCAGAAGTATCGTTGAAGAGAAAAGATGTTGGAGACTGGGGTGCAGAAAGACTGTTACAAAGAGCAGAGATTCGAGATTGGGGTGCAGCATAACTGTTACCGAGAGCAGAGGTTGGAGACTGGGGTTCACTAAACCTGTTACAGAGAGCAGAGGTTGGAGACTGAGGTGCAGAAGGACTGTTACAGAGAGCAGAGGTGGGAGACTCAGGTGCAGAAGGATTGGTACAGAGAGAAGAGTTTTTAGACTAGTTGTAGAAGGACTGTTATGGAGTGCAGAGGTTGGAAACTGTGGTGCAGAAGGATCGTTTCAGAGAGCAGATATTGGAAACTGAGGTGCAGAAGGATCGTTGCAGAAAGCAGAGGTTGGAGACTGAGGTGCAGAAGGATTGTTACAGAGAGCAGAGGTTGGAGACTGGGGTCAGAAAGACAGCTACAGAGAGCACAGTTTGAAGAAAGGGGTGCAGAAGAAATGTTGCAGTGAGCAGAGATTGGAGACTGCGGTGCAGAAGTACAGTTAACAAAGAGCAGAGGGTGGATACTGGGGTCAGAAGGACTGTGGCAGAGAACAGACGTTGGAGACTGGGGTGCAGAAGGATCGTTGCAGAGAATAAGGTTGGAGACTGAGGTGCAGAAGGATCGCTACAGAGAGCAGAGTTTGGAGACCGGGGTGCAGTAGGATAGTTACAGAGTACTGGTTGGAGACTGGGGTGCAGAAGAAATGTTGAAGAGACCAGAGGTTGGAGACTGGGGTGCAGAAGGACTGTAGCAGAGAGCAGAGTTTGGAGACTGGGGTGTAGAAGGATTGTTGCAGAGAGCAGACGTTGGAGACTGGGATGCAGAAGGATCGTTGCAAAGAGAAGATGGTGGAAACTGGTGTGTAGAAGGACTTTTGCACAGAGCAGAGTTTTGAGACTGGGGTGCAGAAGTACTGTTGCAGAGAGCAGAGTTTGGGGACTGAGGTGCAGAAGGACTGTTACAGAGAGCAGAGGTTTTAGACTGGGGTGCAGAATTACTGACACGGAAATTAGAGTTAGACTGGGGTGCAGAATGACTGTTACAGAGAGCAAAGTTTGTAGTTTGGGGTGCAGAAGGACTGCTGCAGTGAACAGAGGTTGGATACTGGGGTGCAGGAGGGTCGTTTCAGACATATGAGGTTGAAGACTGAGGTGCAGAATGACTGTAACAGAGAGCAAAGTTTGGAGAACGGGGGGCAGAAAGATCTTACAGAGAGCAGAGTTTGGAGACTGGGGGGCAGAAGAACTGTTGCAGAGAGCAGAAGTTGGAGACTGAGGTGCAGAACAATCATTGCAGAGAGAAGAGGTTGTAGACTGGGGTTCAGAAGGCCTGTTATAGAGTGCAGACTTTGGAGACTGAGTTTCAGAAGACCTGTTACAGAGAGCAGATATTTGAGACTGGGGTGCAGAAGGATTGTTACAGAGAGAAGAGGTTTTAGTCTGAGGCTTAGAAGGACTGTTACAGAGAGCAGAGGTTGGAGTATCAGGTGCAGAAGGACTGTTTCAGAAAGCAGAGGTTGGCAATTGGGGTGCAGAAGTACCCTTATAGAGAGAAGAGGTTGGAGACTGCGGTACAGAAGGACTGTTACAGAGAGCAGAATTTGGAGACTGGGGTGCAGAAGGCCTGTTACAGAGAGCAGACTTTGGAGACAGAGGTGCAGAAGGATCGTTACAGAGAGAAGAGATTGAAGACTGGGGTGCAGAAGTACTGTTACATAAAGCAGGGCTTGGCAATTTGGAGCAGATGGACCGTTACAAAGAGAAGAGTTTGGAGAATGCGATACAAAAGGACTTTTAAAGAGAGCAGAGTTTGGAGACTTTATAGAAAAAGGATCGTTGCAGAAAGCAGATGTTCGAGACTGGGGTGCAGAAGGACTGTTACAGAGAGCACAGGTTGGAGACTGGGGGTGCAGAAGGGCTTTTACAGAGAGGAGAGGTTAAAGACAGGGGTGTCAAAGGATTCTTACAGAAAGCCGAGGATGGAGACTGGGGTTCAGAAGGAGTGTTACAGAGAACAGAGTTTGAATATTTGGGTTCAGAAGAACTGTTACAGAAAGCAGAGGTTGAAGAAGGATCGTCACACAGAGCAGAGGTAGGACTCTGATGTGCAGAAGGACTGTTACAGAGAACAGAGCTTGGAGACTCGGGTGCAGAAGTATTGTTGCAACGAGCAGAGGTTTGAGACTGGGGTGCAGAAGAAATGTTGCAGAGAGCAGAGGTTGAAGACTGGGGTGCAGAAGGACTGTAGCAGAGAGCAGAGGTTGGAGACTGGGGTGCAGAAAAATCATTGCAGAGATCAGATGTTGGATACTGGAGTATAATAAACGTTTGCAGAGAGCAGAGGTTGGAGAATGGGGTGCAGAAGGACTGTTGCAGAGAGCAGAGGTTGGAGACTGAGGTTCAGAAAGACTGTTACAGAGAGCAAAGGTTTTAGACTGGGGTGCAGTATAACTGATACGGAAAGGAGAGTTTGGAGACTGGGGTGCAGAAGGACTGTTACAGAGAGCAGATTTTGTAGCCTGGGGTGCAGAAGGACAGCTGCAGAGAACAGAGGTTGGATACTGGGGTGCACAAGGGCCGTTGCAGAGAGATAAGTTTGGAGATTGAGGTGCAGAATGACTGTTACAGAGAGCAAAGTTTGGAGAACGGGGTGCAGAAGGAATCTTATAGCGAGCAGACTTTGGAGACTGGGATGCAGAAGGATCGTTTCAGAGAGCAGAGTTTTGAGACTAGGTTGCAGAAAACCTGTTACAGAAAGCAGAGTTTGGAGACTGGGTTGCAAAAGACCTGTTACAGAAAGCAGAGTTTGGAGACTGGGTTGCAGAAAACCTGTTACAGAAAGCAGATGTTGGAGACTGGTGTGCAGAAGGATTGTTACAGATAGCACAGTTTGGAGACTGGGGTTTTGAAGGATTGTTGAAGAGAGCAGAAATTTCAGATTGAGCCTAGAAGGACTGTTACAAAGAGCAGAGTTTGAAAATTGGGGTGTAGAAGGACCGATATAGAGAGAAGAGTTCAGAGATTGCCGTACAGCAGGACTGTTACAGAGAGAAGTGTTTGGAGACTGGGGTGCAGAAGGACCTTTGCAGAGAGCAGATGTGGGAGAATGGGATGCAGAAGGATCATTGCACAGAGCAGAGGTTGGAGACTGAGGTGCAGAAGGATCGCTACAGAGACCAGAGTTTTAGGACCGGGGTTTAGTAGGATAGTTTCAGAGAGCACAGGTTGGAGACTGGGGTGCAGAAGCACTGTTGCAGAAAGCAGAGGTAGGAGACTGAGGTTCAAAAAGACTGTTACAGAGTCCAGAGGTTTTAGACTGGGGTGCAGAATAACTGATATGGAAAGTAGAGTTTGAAGACTGGGGTGCAGAAGCACTGTTATTGAGAGCAGAGACTTAGGTGCAGAAAGTTTGTTATGGAGAGGAGAGTTGGCAGAAGGCGTGCAGAAGGACTGTTACAGAGGGCAGAGTTTGGAGTCTGGGTTGCAGAAGGTACTTACAGAGAGCAGTTGTTGGAGAGTGAGGTGCAGAGGGACTATTACAGAGAGTAGATGTTGGAGACTGAGGCACAGAAAGATTATTACTGAGAGCATAGTTTGGACACTGGGGTGCAGAAGGACTGTTTCAGATATCAGATGTTAAAGACTGGGGTGTAGAAGGGACTGTTGCAGAAACCAGAAGTTGGAATCTGGGGTTCTGAAGGACTGTTGGAGAGAGCAGATGTAAAAGACTGAGATGCAGAAGGACTCTTACAAAGAGCAGAGGTTTGCGACTGGGGTACTGAAGGACTGATACAGAGAGCAGAGTTTCGAGACTGGGTTGAAGAAGGCCTGTTACAGACAGCAGAGTTTACAGACTGGGGTGCAGAAGGCCTGTTACAGAGAGCAGAGTTTACAGACTGGGGTGCAGAAGGATCTTACGTAGAGCAGAGTTTGGAGACTGAAGTGCAGAAGGAATGTTAAGGAGAGCAGAGTTTGGAGACTAGGGTGCAGAAGGATCGTTGAAGACAGCAGAGTTTTCAGACTGAGGTGCAGAAGGACTGTTGCAGAGATCAGATGTTGGAGACTGGGATGCAGAAAGATCGTTGCAGAGAGCAGAGGTTGGACACTGGGGTGCAGAAGGACTGTTACACAGAGCAGAGGTTGAAGCCTGAGGTGAAGAAGGACTGTTACAGAAAGCAGATGTGACAGACAGCGGTGTAGAACTGATACAGAACAGAAGTTGGAGACTGAGGTACAGAAGAACTGTAATAGAGAGCAGAGGTTGGAGACTGGGTGCAGAAGGATTATTGCAGAGAGCGGAGTTTTCAGACTGAGGTACAGAAGAACTGTTGCAGAGAGCAGATGTTGGAGATTGGGGTGCACAAGGACTGTTGCAGCGAGCAGAGTTTTGAGACTGGGGTGCAGAAGGACAGATACAGAGACCAGAGTTTGGAAACTGGGGTTCAGAAGGTCTTTTACAGAGAGCAGAGTGTGGATACTGGGTTGCAGAAGGATCTTACATAGAGCAGAGTTTGGAGACTGTGGTGTAGAAGCACTGTATCAGAGAGTAGAAATTGGAGACTCAGGTGCAGAAGGACCATTGCAGAGAGCAGACGTTGTAGACGGAGGTGCAGAAGGATTGTTAGAGAGAGCAGAGGTTGGAGACAGGGGTCTAGAAAAACTGTAGCAGAGAGAAAAGTTTGGCGACTAAGGTGCAGAGGTACAGTTACACAGAGCACAGGTTGGAGACTTGGGTGCAGAAGGACTGATACAGAAAGCAGAGGATGGAGACTCGGGTGTAGAAGTACCCTTACAGAGAGCAGATGTTGATGAATGCAGTACATAAGGACTGTTATAGAGAGCAGAGGTTGGAGACTGGGGTGCAAAGTACTGTTGCAGAGAGCAGAGGATGGAGACTGGGGTGCAGTAGGACTGTTGCAGAGAGCAGAGGTTGCAGACTGACTTGCAGAAGGACTGTTACAGAGGGAAGAGTTTTGAGACTGTGGTGCAAAACCACAGATACAGGAAGCAGAGGTTGGATACTGGGGTGCATAAGGACCCTTATGGAGAACATTAGTTGGAGACTCTGGTAGAGAAGGACAGTTACATAGAGAAGAGGTTGGAGACTGGGGTGCAATTGAACTGATGTAGAGACCAGAGGTTGGAGACTGGGGTGCTGAAGTATCGTTGGAGCGAGCACAGTATGGAGACTTGGGTGTAGAAGGACTGTTCCAGAGAGCAGAGTGTGGAGACTGGGGTGTAGAAGGACTGTTTCAGAGAGCAGATGTTGGAGACTGGGATTCAGAAGGACTGTTGCAGCGAGAAGAGGTTTGAGACTAGGGTGCAGAAGGATCGTTGCAGAGAGCAGATATGGGAGACTGGGGTGCAGAAGGATCATACAGAGAGCAGAATCTGGAGACTGGGGTGCAAAAGGACTGTTGCAGAGAGCAGAGTTTAGAGTCTTAGGTCCAGAAGGATCCTTGAAGAGAGAAGTGGTTAGAGACTGGGGTGCGGAAGGACTGTTACAGAAAGCAAAGGTTGGCAAGTGGGGAGCAGAAGGACCGTTACAAAGAGAAGAGGTTGGAGACTGCGATACAAAAGGACTGTTACAGGGAGAAGAGATTGAAGACTGGGTAGAAAAAGGATTGTTGCAGAGAGCAGATGTTGGAGACTGGGGTGTAGAAGGACTGTCACAGAAAGCAGAGGTTGGAGACTGAGTTGCAGAAAGATCCTTACAGAGAGCAGAGATTGGAAACTGAGGTGAAGAAGGATAGTTGCAGAGACCAAAGGTTGGAGACTGAGGTGCAGAAGGATCGTTTCAGAGAGCAAATGTAGGAGACTGGGGTCAGATAGACAGTTACAAAGAGCAAAGTTTAGAGACTGGGGTGCAGAACAAATGTTGCAGAGTGCAGAGTTTGGAGACTGGGGTGCAGAAGGACTGTTGCAGAGAGCAGAGGATGGAGACTGAGGTGCGGAAGGACTGATACAGAAAGCAGACATTGGAGACTGGGGTGCAAAAGGACAGTTCCAGAGAGCAGAGGTTGGAGAGTGCGATACAGAAGGATTGTTACAGAGAGCAGAGGTCTGAGACTTGGGTGCAGAAAGATTTTTGCAGAGAGCAGAGGATGGAGACTGAGGTGAAGAAGGATCGTTGCAGAGAGAAGATGTTGGAGACTGGGTTGCAGAACGCCTATTATAGAGTGCAGAATTTGGAGAGTGGGGTGCCGAAGGTCTGTTACAGAGAGCAGAGTTTTGATACTGGGGGTGCAGAAGCACTGTTACAGATAGCACAGTTTCGAGACTGGGTTGCAGAAGGATCTTACTTAGAGCATTTTGGAGTCTGAGATTCAGAAGGTCTGTTACAGAGAGCAATGTTTGGAAACTGGGGTGCAGAAGGATTGTTCCAGAGAGCAGAGTGTTCAAACTGAGGTGCAGAAGGACTGTAGCAGAGAGCAGATATTGGATCCTGGAGTGCAGAATGACTTTTACAGAGAGCAGAGTTTGGAGACTGGGGTGCAGAAGGATTGTTGCAGAGAGCACAGGTTAAAGACTTGGGTGCACAAGGCCTGTAACAGAGAGCAGAGTTTGAAGACTGGGGTGCAGAAGGCCTGTTACAGAGAGCAGAGTTTGGAGAAAGGGGTGCAGAAGAACCGTTACAGAGAGCAGAGTTTGAAGAATGGGTTGCAGAAGGATCTTACAGAGAGCAGAGTTTAGAGACTGAGGTGCAGAAGGACATTAAGAGAGATTAGAGGTTGGAGACTTAGGAGCAGAAGGACGGTTGTAGAGAGCAGAGGTTGGAGACTGAGTTCCAGAAGGATTGTTACAGAGATCAGAGTGGGGAGACAGGGTGCAGAAGGAGTTTACAGAGAGCAGAGTTTGAAGATTGGGGTGCAAAAGAACTGTTACCAAGAGCAGAGGTTGGAGACTGTGGTGCAGAAGGACTGTTGCAGAGAGCAGAATTTGGAGACTGAGGTGCAGAAGGACTCTTACACAGAGCAGAGGTCGGAATTTGGGGTGTAGAAGAACCATTGAAGAGAGCAGAGTTTGGAACCTGGGGAGAAGAAGGATCGATGCAGAGAGCAGATGTTGGATACTGGGGTGTAGACGGATTGTTATTGAGAGAAGAGTTTGGAGACTGAGGTGCAGAAGGATATTTTCAGAGAGCAGAGGTTGGAGCCTGGGGTGCAGAAGGACCGTTACAGATTGCAGAACTTGGAGATTGAGTTGGAGAAGGATTGTTGCATAGAGCAGAGGTTGAAGACTGAGGTGCAGTAGGATCGCTACAGAGAGCAGAGTTTGGAGACTGGGTTGCAGCAGGACAGTTACAGAGAACACAAGTTGGAGACAGGGGTGCACAAAAAATGTTGCAGAGAGCAGAGGTTGGAGAATGGGGTGCAGAAGAACTGTAGCAGAGAGCAGAGGTTGGAGACTGGGGTGCAGAAGAACTGTTGCAGAGAGCAGTGGTTCGAGACTGGGGTGTAGAAGGACTGTTGCAGAGAAAAGAGGTTGAAGACTGGGGTGCAGAAGGACTGTTGCACAGAGCAGAGGTTGGAGACTTAGGTGCAGAAGGACTGTTACAGAGAGCAGAGGTAGGAGACTGGGGTGCAGAATAACTGATATGGAAAGTAGAGTTTGGAGACTGGGGTGCAGAAGGACCATTACAGACAGCAGAAGTTTGAGACTGCGGTACAGAAGAACTGTTACAGAGAGCAGAGTTTGGAGCCTTGGGTGCTAAAGACTGTTGCAGAGAACAGAGGTTGGAAACTGGGGTGCAGCAGGACCGTTGCAGAGAGCAGAGTTTGGAGACTGCGGTACAGAAGAACTGTTACAGAGAGGAGATTTTGGAGCCTGGGATGCAGAAGGATTGTTACTGTTAGCACAGATTGGAGACTAGGGTGCAGAATAATCGTTGCAAAGAGAAGAGTTTTCAGACTGAGGCTTAGAAAAACTGTTACACAGAGCAGAGGTTGGAGTCGGAGGTGCAGACGGACTGTTACAGAGAGCAGAGTTTGGAGACTGGGGTGCAGAAGGATCTTAGAGAGAGCCGACTTTGGAGACTGATTGCAGAAGGACTGTTGCAGATAGAAGAATTTGGAGACTGAGGTGCAGAATGGTCGTTTCAGAGAGAAGAGGTTGGAGACTGGGGTGAAGAAGGCCTGTTACAGAGAGCAGAGGTCGGAGACTGGGGTGCTGAAGGCCTGTTACAGAGAGCAGATTTTGGAGACTGGGTTGCAGAAGGACTTTTATAGATAGCACAGTTTATAGACTGGGTTGCAGAAGGATATTATAGAGAGCAGAGTTTGGAGACTGAGGTGCAGAAGGACTGTTACAGAGAGCAGAGTTTTGAGACTGGGTTGCAGAATGATTGTTGAGGAGAGCAGAGTTTTCAGACTTAGGTGCAGAAGGACTGTTGCAGAGAGCAGATGTTCAAGAGTGGGGTGCAGAAGGACTATTTCAGAGAGAAGAAATTGGAGGCTGGGGTGCAGAAAGATTCTTGCAGGGAGCAGTGGTTGGACACTGTGGTGCAGAAGGCCTGTTACAGATATCACAGCTTGGAGACTGGTGTGCAGAAGGATATTATAGAGAGCAGAGTTTGGAGACTGAGGTGCAGAAGGACTGTTACAGAGAGCAGAGTTTGGAGACTGGGGTGCAGAATGATTGTTGCAAAGAGCAGAGTTCTCAGACCTAGGTGCAGAAGGACTGTTGCACAGAGCAGATGTTGGAGACTGGGTTGCAGAAGGAGTGTTTCAGAGATTAGAACTTGGAGACTTGGGTGGAGAAGGATTGTTGCAGGGAGCAGAGGTTGGAGACTGGGGTGCAGAATGACTGTTACAGGGAGCAGAGGTTTTAGACTGGGTTGCAGAAGGCCTGGTACAGAGAGCAGAGCTTTGACACTGTGGTGCAGAATGATTGCTGATAGCTGGTGAGCCTCCTTCTGGACACCTTCTTTTCCGTACAGTCCATCAGGCCCTCCCTCCTAACCCTGCTCTTTTTTGGCTTTATGAGCACCTGTGACTTCCACAGTCACTCTAAGCCATGACTCCCAGGCCTATCTCCTGGAAACCTGTCCCGCTGCCTCTTGGAATCTTCTCGGGGAGACCCCGCAGGTACCCAGACTCCAGGCCCAACCTCCTTCCCTCCTTTTCTCTCCCTAGACATGCTCCTTCTCATTTTTTTTAAGTTTTAATGAGTCATCCCACTGCCACACAGCTACCCCACAAACCAGGTCCCCTCTTGTGTCCTCGTCACCAGGACCTTAAAATGCTCCACCCAGGGCACCTCTTTAGATGTCACATCTTCAAATGTCACATCTTCAGTCACCAGATATTTCCTTTTTATCTTGTTTTGGCATCTGATTACTCTCCCAGACTACATGAAGGTATTCTAAGAAAAGCACATGGACTGTAGGGACTATTATGGCTTAGAAATAAGGTATCTGCCCACCAAAAGCTCAAAGTCAGCCACAATAGCAGTGTTCAGAGGTGAAATGATTAGACTGTGAGACTTGTGACCTAATCTGTGTATCCATCCATTTTGTGGGTTAATTATCTGAAAGGCCCACTGCACTGAGAGGAGTGTGGGCAGGTGGAGTGTGGCCAGGGACATGCCCTGGGGAATCACATCTTGTCCCCTGCGAACTGTCTCTTCCCGTACCCTCACCCGCCCCAACCTTCTGGCTGCCATGAGCTAGGGACGCTTCCCCCCTTGTTCCCTTCCACCTTGGTGTTTCACCTCATCTCAGGCTGGCAGCAATGGGTCAGCTGGCCCCAGACCAAACCTCCAAGCCAAGAGGCCAGAGTGCATCTCCCCCTCCGAGTTGTTCTGGTCAGGCCTGTGTTTACTGTGGCAACCATGGACTGACCCAGGGAGTAGGTGTTATGAGTGGATTTGGTTTCCTAAATCCACAGATTCTGTCATTTTCAGAGCTCAAGCCATTTCCTTCTGGATGGCCTGTTTCCAGCCTGCCCTCACCTAGAATGCGGTCTACTAGTGATTATTGAGATTCTCCAGCCGTCTTGGTCCTGCCCATTTGAACACCACAGCTAGCTCCTAGGCAGCCAGACCCATGGACCTCCTGCTGCCAACTGAGGAGAGAAGAGAGATTTTCTGAGGACCCTGTTAGAAGTCCACTCTTATTTTTTTTTAAAGACCACACTCAGAGGGCATGTTTCAGGAAGTCCTTCACATGCTTCTTTGAGAAATCAGACTCACAATGATTTTTGTGATTCTCTCCCAGGCTCCAATAACCACCGCTCTACTCCCTACTTCTCTGAGATCAACTTTTTAGCTTCCACAAATAAGTGAAAAACTGCTATTTCTCTTTATGTGTCTGGCTTATTTTACTTAATATAATGTCTCCAATGAGCTAGTTTTAAATAGAAACTGCACAACAAATTCTTTTATGTGGGATTTAAATTTTATTCTGAAGCGATAATTCGAAATGGTCACATATGTTTATGTAGGAAAATGTTCATTAAAATATTTATAGGACTGGAGATGATCTGAATGTTTAGCCAAAGGGGAGAGATTAAGTTTATTTAAGAGAGATGTAAGTTTATTGATCATCTCAATAGATGCAGAAAAAGCATTTAACAAAATATAGCACCCCTACCTGTCAAAACAGTAGAAACACTAGGGACAGAAAGAACTTTGTAAAAGCATTGTAAAAGCTATCTATGCTAAACCCAAGGCAGCATCATTCTAAGTGGAGAAAGGTTGAAAGCATTAACTCTAAAAACTGGAAGAATACAGGGTGCCTTCTCTTTCACCACTTCTATTCAACTTCATCCTTGAAATTACCAGAGCCATTGGACAAAAAAAGAAATTAAAGGTATATAAATAGGTCAAGAAGAATTCAAATCTCACTCTTTGCTGATAGGATCATGTCATCTTCTTAAATTTTTTATTAGAGCATAATAGTTATGCATAGAAGTTGGGTTGATTTGGAAAAGATCCTACGTGCATGGAATCTGATTTACTCCATTCAGTCCCCACCCCCATCTCCCTCCCCTTCCTGCCCCCATTCTACTTTCTCTACTGATCTTTCTTTGGGTCATTTATCTGTTAATTTCCGACTGGTGCTTTCTACATATACATACAGGTGCAGTCCCCTGTGGTAGACTTCCATGTGCACATAACATGATCTGCATAAAGACCTTTCACATTTCCTCCCTTCCCAAACCTCTCTGCCCTCTCATTCTCCTTCTACTCCACTTATCTTCCCTGTATACTTAAGATAGCCAGTCCAACCCCACTTCATCAACTTCTTTCCTCTATTTTGCTCTGGCCCTGATAATTTCAGCATTGTACAGAAATAGTTAACTTCTGCCTTTCCGAACACAGAGATCAAGATTGATGTAAAATGAGAAAAACTCTACATTGGAAAACACTGAAGGCAACACCGACTGCTTCTGCAGATGATGACTCTGCTTTGTAAATTTTTTTCTTCACATTTGCAATGAAAATGAACTTCTCCAAAAATCCTATGTTTACATAAAAGGACAACAGGAGACAGAGATTACTGAGACAGTAAAAAATGACTTCACACCATGGTGAGGTCGAATGGCTTTCTGTTGGCTTCTAGCAATTCTCTGGTTACTCCCACCCACCATCAGCCCTGCAAATGTGTGCGGCTCCATGGCTCTGATTCCCTGAGACCAGTTTCACAGGTTATCAGTCTCCAGGCTGCTTTTAATTTGATATTATTTGCCATGTTGCTGCAGATTAACAAGCCTGTTTGAGGTGCTTTCAGTCCATTCTCATCATGGTCTCTTTTTTCTCTGTTTTGTAGCTATGACAACATTGGAAATGAGCAATCAATCATTTGTCAGTGAATTCATCTTCTTGGGATTTTCCAACCACTCCAACCTACAAGGCTGGTTCTTCCTGCTCTTTCTGGTCATTTACCTGACCACTCTCCTGGGGAACATGCTCATAATAGTGGCCACCAGGGTCAATCCTGCTCTCCACACTCAAATGTACTTTTTCCTCAGCAATTTGAGGTTCTTGGACGTCTGCTACACATCCACCACCCTCCCAGTACTGCTGGTGAACATCATCTGGGAGAAGAAGGCCATTTCTTATGAGGGCTGCCTTTCCCAGATCTTCTTATTGGTGACAAGTGCTTGCACAGAAGGCGTCTTACTGGCTGTGTAGCCAGTATGACTGCTGTGTGGCCATCTGCTGTCCTCCTCAGTACCCAGTCATCATGAGTGTGAAGGTCTGTGTTGGCCTAGTGACTGGGTCCTGGCTGTGTGGGCTGGTGAATTTGGTCACACACACGGTGCTGGCCATCACACTCACTCTGTGTGGGCCCCACCAGATCAGCCACTTTCTCTGTGACACCCCATTGCTCCTGAAGCTCTCCTGCTCAGACACCTCTGTAAACGAGTCTGCGCTCCACGTTGTCAGTGCCACCATGGGCCTGAGCTCCTGCCTCTTCAATGCAGGCTCCTATGCACTCATCATGTCGGCCATCCTGCAGATTCCCTCTGCCCAGGGCAGAAGGAAGGCCTTCTCCACCTGTGCGTCCCCCCTCACTGTCATGGTGGTATTCTATGGAACAGCCAACTTCCACTATGACAGGCTCAGAGAATGCTGGACACGGACACCCTGGTCTCTGTGCTCTTCTGTGTGGTGAACCCCATGTTGAAGCCCATCATTCACAGCCTGAGAAGCTACGAGGTCCAGAGTCCCCTGAGGAAGCTTGCTGGGAGACAGAGTGTATAGTGAGATTAGAACAAGATGATGGTTCCATTCTAGGAAATGTCTTAGTGGTAGAAATATGTTAACTCTTAAGCAGCAATTACAAGAGCGCTCTCTCAATACACAGTGTCTCATGAACACTGTGGTGCTTCTCCAACCAGGGGAAGCACACTGTGCTAATTATGTGACACATTGTGACCTCACCTGGGTTCTCTAATCCACAGGTATTTCAGAATATTTTTATTACTTTTCTCTCCAAAAAAAGCCTATACCCAAAGCAGTCAATCTCCTTTCCCCCAATATTGCAGCTCTAGCAAACACTAGTGAATGTGAAGTGCTATGTGCAATGTGACTTTGACTTGCATTTTCCTAATGGATCTTGATTCTAAGTTTTAAATAAACACAATTTCTGTGTTTCTCCTTCACATGTGGAAAGACCTGTGTATACACTCGAGTTTCTGTTGATATTTTTAATGAAGTAATACCATATATGCCTTTTTTATCTGACTCCTTTCACTTAGGATGTTTGCAATTTTCAGTTATATTGTACCTTGTATTAGTATTTTAGTTTATTCCTCCTTATAGTGACTGATTTTCATCTTACAAAATTGCCACATTTCTTTGTTCATTTCCCACTGGATAGTAATTTTTACTTTGTGTCTGTGTGGGTGTCCTACTGCAGATTGAACCCAGAGCCTCCTTCACACTAAACAATGTTCTAGCACTAAGCCAAAGCCCAACCCTTTAAAAAATTTTGTTTTGAGACAGGGTCTTGCAAATTTGCCCAGATTGTCCTTGAATGTGTGATCCTCCTGCCTCAGCTTCTTGAGTAGCTACGTTAGAGACCTGCCTGGTCATTTTCACTTTTTGACTAATATGAATAAAATTCGTATATATAATATGAACATTATATATAATATGAACATTATATAAACATTCATGTACAAATCATTGGAGGACAACTTTTTTATTTATCATGAATTTCTAAGTAGGAGTGGAAGAGGTGAATCGTTAACTCCATATTTAACTTTCTAAAGAAGTTCCAGATCATTTTCAGACCAGTGGAACCAGCTTACCTTATTATTAAGAGTGGTGAATAAAGCTTCTGATTTTCTCACTCCCTTAACAACACATCATTATCATTCCTTTTATTGTGACGACCCTGGAATGTGTGAAGTGCTTCATCAAATGTGCTTTAGCTTTGCCTTTCCCTGATGGCTTATCATTTTAAGATCTTTTAGCAGTACTGTTAATGTGTCTCTCCTAAGCATGAGGAAAACCCCATTGTATTATGGGAAATTTTAAGTTTTAGAGACTTACCTCTTTTTCTAATACTTTTATTTTTATTTTTGTGCAGTAAAATACTACAAGACTTTCAAGCTTGTTGTCTTTTCTCCATCTGTGCCCGAAAGAGCTGTTTGATGACTCTTTTTTTCCCCTACTTTTAAACTCCATACCAAACATTTTCTTCACCAGGTCATGAGCATCATCAGGATCATAAAATTAAGGGGCACGAAGTCATACAGGGTTTGGTAGGGGATCAGCCCTTAGCAGGAGTGTATCAGCTGAAGATAGTGGGGATGCTTTTAATATTGTGGCTTCTGATATCTGTCCATCTGGCAAAGTATGTAATGCTAAGGAAAAACTTCATATGTTGTGCGAAATCCATCCCAATAAGTGTACACCTACCCTGACCCCCTCTCTCCCTAGCGGGAAGGGAAGGCAGTCTTGACGTTTCAGCCACCCACAACTTCTTAGCAGAAATCTCACTCTGAACTTCGCTCACCCACATCCCAGAAGAGAGAGGACGCTGATCTTCTCGCTGCATGCTGGAAACAGGTGATTGCCAAGACATTAATGAATCCAACAGCGAATTAACTGCTCTCCATTGTTGCAGTTGAACTCAAGCCGTTGCCCTTGAGTTGTGTTTGCACACTGAGGAGTACCAGAGCAGCTACAGAGGAAAGGCTCGATGCATATTCCCAACAGGTCGGCCCCAGATCTCTATAAATGTCCATCACAGGAAAATTAATTGTGAGAGATAAGAGGATTTTGACTCCTTCATGAGGCCACAGATATGCTACAGGCAACTTTCAAAATAACAGGTACGTTTTCTGGTGAATGGAGACCAACAGCAAGTTTTAGCAAGAGCTTTCTTTGCAGCCCAGGTGCTAGTATGGAGAGCAGCAAGGGCCACACCAAAACCAGAAATCTATGCTTCTCTGTGAGAGTTGCTGGTAAGTGGTTTATTTATCATCACAATTTTCAAAAACTCTATCCCAGAATCAGGATATACCTACACCTTAAAAACATATTACAGAATATTGTACATATTTTCATTACCATTTTGATGGCATTTATGTAATGACCTATCGTAGCACCTTTTCTATGTGTGTCTAAGTTTCCACAATACTACTTGTATTGCCAGAGTAGAAATAACTTCAGAGGTTATCACAAAACCTGAGGAATTTAGCTGGATGCCTCCAGTACTGGAAGAAAACCCAAAACATAACCAGAAACCCTGGGATGCCTAAATTCCTTAAGTGAGATGATGTGTTTGGAAAATTACTTATGGTAAACAATAGATAATGCTAAGTGTTAATCCTCTGCTTTTGATGAGCAGGACAGAAAGGAATAATTTTTAGGGAGAAAGTATAGGGACACATTCCCATTATGATACAATATAGCATAACAACAGACCTACCAAAATATCTGTTTAAATAAAAATTATTATTGTAGAAGAAGTTATGTTTAGAAACGTATTAATTCACTAACTAGGGGTTTTCATCTTTATCTTACAACACATGGATTCTTGGGGAGGGGAGTTGCAAGAAATTTATTAACTGTAATAAATCCCTGAAGCTAGTGAGTAATCTACTTCATACACAACCCCCTCCTTTAGAAATATTATATTTTGGGGCCACTCATAAGTGACTTCATTCTCGGTCACCTGACTTTCAGATGACTGATTGGGAAAGAAAGATGCAGAGCTGCTTGTTCTGTGGGAACTGAGTTGATGGTCTCCATAAGGAATATGTTTAGGAGACAGGAGACACTGAGTTACTCAGAAGCCGCTGGGCTATGCTCCCTCACTTATGCCCACAGAGGCTTTATTTTTCTCAGCAAGATATCTGCACCAGAACCACTGAACAGAAATGTCCTCTCGCCTCTGTCAAATCTCTGTTAGATCCTTTAGGTCCCACACAGTACCGTATTTAAAGAATCTTTTAAAAACTCTGCTCCATGGATGTACTTGACAGACCTTCTTCATTCTTCAAACCTTTACTGAGTGCACATTTACACAAGGTGTTGCCCTAGTGTTTAGAACACAATTGAGAGGCACAACTAGGACCTGGAGGAGCGCATATTCAAGATGAAATGAGGGACTTTGACAAGTAGTATTAAGTGCTCCATTCCCAGAGCTGCCCAAGCAAACACTAAGGGAAAATAATGATAATTTGTAGATTACATAGAATTGTTACCAAGTTTCCTGCACATATTGAGTTCACCTTCCCATTAGATTGTAAGTTGATTGAAGGACAGTGTCGGAGACCAACTTCAACAGGGGGTCTCAGGAGACGAACGGATGGTGAGGAGTCGGCGAAAGAGGGGGTGGAGAAACAACACGGACACCAAAGTGAAGGTGTTGATCCCAATCTTTACTTGTGAAGTTGATCATATATACTTTTCATTTTGGCAGGCTTACAGTACTTTGTGGTTACAAAACAGGAATTATTATTCAAACAAAACAAAATATTACATAGGTACAATTAGAATAGAAGAATGTATCTTGGCTTATGCATAAGCAAGTATTTGTACTTTCAGTTCGAGTTTTGCTTTGAGCTGTTTCTGCTTAGTTAACTTTTAATAATAGTTACAAATGTCCCAGACTATTGTCCTATACCTTGACTATTTTTTCTTGACTTACTGACTGGAACCGGTGCCATGGTTACGGCAAGTAGTTGATTTGTTATTACTTGTAATCAAACAAAAGTAAGAGCACAAACCATTGTGCACAGGAACAAGAACAAGTTGCCCAGTACTAAGCACTAATCTATCTTCTTAACATCAATTTTCCTTCTCTAGATTTTAATTTAATTTCTCAAAAACTTCCTTGACAGGAATACAGGGAGTTTTTTTTTTTTTTTTTTAGACATTAACAATTTACACTCCACAGCTGAATCATTGCATTTAGAGCAAACAGATCTATGCTTTAGAAATAGTTGCATTAATTGGGAAAGTCCTGATTTTTCCTTTAGACTTAATGGTCATATGAGAAATCAAAACTATACTTATTAAAGGAATACAAAAACAAATCAGCCCATTCCCAGAAACATACTGCACTCCTCCAGAGGATGGACGCCTTGCGCCATCCACCTCAGTAGGGCCTTGCCATTGCCTGAGTCAGGGGAGAGGTGCAGCAGGACAGGGATCAGATCTTATCCTCTTTGGGTTTCTTAGTAGATCTGGCTTAGGACTAAATTAGACTCTGTATAGGAACAAAATTGGTTTGAATTGAAACTAACCACTACCAAGAAAAAAATTTTAAAATCCTAAATGGAAAAGAGAATTTTCTATTTTGAAGAATTCTATAACTAGAAGGCTCTGACATATCATAAGAGGTAATTATTTGTCTTCCCTTTCCCCTCTATGCTAGAAGAAGCACAGGTGAAATAAAAAGAACTGAAAGAGCTGGCACAGTGGTGCACGCCTGTAACCCAGCAGCTCAGTAGGCTGAAGCAGGAGGATAGTGAGTTCAAAGACAGCCTCAGCAAAAACAAGGCACCAAGAAACTCAGTGAGACCCTGTCTTTAAATAAAATATAAAATAGGGCTGGGGATGTGGCTCAGTGGTCAAGCCCCTGAGTTCAATCTCCGGTAACTGCCCCCCTCCACCCCGGCCCCAAAGAAACAGAACTGAAAGAGATGTTAAATGCTGAATTGAGTGCTGAATCTCCAAGACAGGAGGGAGGCTTTTTCCTGGTGAATTTGTCAAGATTTTAAACTTACCAGTTAGGGGTAAGGGCATCACTGCATGTTAAGTGAAAGAGCCCAGCCTTCCCCAAAGTGTGTCCTTCTACCAGCATCACTGGGAACACTTGGAACTCACTGACTGAGGCCAACTGTTCTGCACAATGACCTCTGATCTTTCCCTCGTCTCCAAGCACCCACACCACATGGAAGGATATGAGGACAACTCTGGGCCAGGCCAGATAGCTCATAGATTTCACAGTAATAAATTCACATTGCCACAAGTACCTGAAATCATTCAGATATTTTTCTGAATAAATTGACCTTGTACTGTGTGTGTGTGTGTGTGTGTGTGTGTGTGTGTGTGTGTGTGTGTTTTAAGCAATTTACTGGGCAACATGAAAATTGGATTTAAAGATTTTAATCATTGCTTGTGCTATTGAGATCAAATAGGAATCATTGTTTCCCTGATGTGCATAAGGGTTTTCATGATCACACCATTCTTCCTCGTTTTGGTCATGCCCATTTTTATTTTTTGTTTGAGAAAATGAATCCCTAAGGTTAGTCAGGAAAACATTTCATTTATTGCCAAAGCAAAAAAAAAAAATTCTTCTTTTAAGACTCTAGACTTATTTATTTTATTTTATTTATATTTAGATTTTAAAATTAGTTGTGCTTAATTTAAGCACCGACTTTCTACTGAAATTTAAATACTTTACGCTTCTTAAGGCCCTGAGATTTGGAATTTTAATGAAAGCTGTGTTGGCCTATTAATCATGTGCAATGAATTATTAGAACCAAAGACAAGAATATCTGGGCATTGAAGATAATAAGACAGTATACTAATATATGGTATTATCATCAGGTAACAAAGTATCACTACAAATAATAGTTATTACATGATAAATTTTCTGAGTCAATTTCTTTTTTGTTTCTTAAATCATAATCGTTAATACATATTATATGTACAAATTAATGTACATTATGCAAATTAAAGGGATTCATTGATGTTTCCCTACTTGCATTAATATATTGTGCATTAATTTAAATTTTTTTTGTGTGAAATGGGGATAATAGGTTATCTTATATGTTGTTGTGTAAACCAAATAAGTTAATGCATGTAAAAGTCTTATAGGCATTTAATAAGTGTTAGGTATTTTTATCTAATGTGTGTCTCTATTCGTTACTCAATTTGAAAAATCCTGATTGGATTCGGGTATGTAAAAATTCATCTTTTCAAAGAAATTCCCTGTTTTTATAGAATGGATTATCCGATATTCAATCTAATTTATACAAAAAACATGCCACTTTTAAACTACATTAAACAAGGTTTTCAAAGTCAGGCACTTATGTGTATTGAAGCAATCTAAGAAGACTCACACTCAAATTATTTTTCTATGAAATATGCCCTAGATGATTATGATGATAATGGTTATTATTATTGCAGAGCAGAGAATTTACTATTAAGTTGATCTAATTCCTATGCTGCATTATATAAATTCTAAGGAGCAAGTACATATTGTGTCAAAGTGTCATTCATGAGTTATGATTGTTAATAATGGATTCTAATGGTGACCATGATGATGATTCAATCTAATGTCCTACATTAATAAAGAGCATAGAGGATAAGGAAAATTGTTTGAGTATCATCCTTCACCCTACCCCACACCCGTGACCTACAAGAAATTAGCCAGTAAAATCAAGGATAAACTTATATGTAGATAAAATTATATAAACATACATTGGGAGATTTTTTTAATGCCCCGTGAAATTGTCCCTCCTGAACTGACCTTTATATTTAAGACCTTTACAATAGCAGTATGCACAACTTCAGAGATTGTATTTTTAAATCCCTGAACATTTACGTTTAGTTTTCCCTTTTACACATCCACAGACCATGTACCAATTTCCCATAGTAAAATCTGCTGGAACTGCCTTCTATGTGAAATTTTATTTCTTTTTCTGAAAACATCTAGATATCTACCTATAAAAGATATTGTCATATTGATCCTTTTGATACGGGTAGTTAAAAGAAAGTACATGTCACTGATTTCTAAATGACTTGAAGTTCATCTAGGTAGCTGATAGAGAAAACAGAGAACGTAAGAAATGTCAAGTACATGTAGCTTCCAGCTCCATTTCAAAGTTGATTTATTGTAAATCAATGCTAATAAGGTAACCTCTTGTTTAGGGAAATTATTTAGAGAAAGCGATACCTACAACTGACCTAGATAGTGTGGCGTTTTTAGTCATTTCTGGATAAACTTTTACTACAATTTTCGTGAACTCCAAGTATCACAAGAATCCCTACTTTCTCTATTTCCTTCTCTGCTTTCTCTATTCTCCTGGGGGACTTCATATTCACCCTTTTGTTGTAACAGTTGCCTTCAAGACAATGACTCCCAAATCCACACCTGCAGTTCTAGGCTGTCTGTGAAGGGCATTTCCACGTGATTATCCCACAGATAACTCACATTCAACATTACTCAAATCAAATCCACCAAAGCCTCCTCTACATCTGGTATTCCTCACATATTCCTGTTTTCCTGAGTGATCCCACCAGCTAGCCAGCCTACCCAAACTGATTTGTTGTCTTTACCATGTCCTCTTCAACTAGGACTTTAAAGTTCTCCATATCCTTCTCCATGAGGGCTTCAGAGATTTTCTCCCACCTTCAACACAGCACGTCTTCAGATAAAGACCACTTCATTTTGATCTTGTTTTAGCACTCAGATCACTCTTTTGAACTAAACAGGTGTGTCTAAACCTGGGGAACCAGGTTTCACAGTTATCGACCCCTGCTCTTTGGACTCACACGCACAATTCCATGAGTGGGTCTATCTGCGTGTTCTAGACTTAGAGATCTGATGATTTTCTAAAACCCAGTCTATCTCCCTCCAGATGTCCCTGTTTTCAATCTGCACTCACCTGAAAGAGATTTATGGGCCCCTATTGTTAATACTCTGCAATCATTGATGTCCATGCTCATACCCAAGCCTGGCTTCCAGAGACACACCTGGGCTCTCTGGTGGCCCATGAAATGGTGGGGGGTGGGACGTTTTCCGAGTTTTCTATTGCCAAGTACCTTGCTTAAAAATCAGGCCTGACAGAGCTTCACAGAGCCTAGTCCCGACCCCATAGGCTGATACCCTGCCACCTCTCCTAAAGTAGCAGGCTCCTCAGAATGACCCAGGGCTTGGCAGCATCCACTGGTACTATCCCACCAGCCCCTTGAAGCCTAGCTGGAGTCTCCATAGAAACAGGGTACATCTCTATGGAAATGGGCTCCCTCCTCCCGCCCCAGTGTGATGCAGCTCTCAGAGAAGCTCAATAGTGAGGTTTGTTCAATTTATAGCAATTAGGAAAACAAAGTGTTCTGAGCTTGCTGAGCCTTAATGGCAGATTCCTGCTATATTCTTTGAGATTTCTGCCATCAATGTTGCCTGAGATGCCAACTTGCCATCCCACTAACTATAAAACATTGTTCTCAGTCAAGATCAATCCCACAACCAATAACACACACACACACACACACACACACACACACATGCACACGCCCATCCATCATGGTGAGCAAGGCTTTGTATCTGTGATACAAACCGAATGCACCCACCAATCACATTCACTGCTTCAAACAGATTGTGATCAGAAAACAACTGATGTCACTTGTAAAATGTGATATGTCCTGGACTATCACTGTGGTAAAAAAGAAGTAGAGAAATGCAAAAAATGGGAGAAAATACTTAACCACTTAGAGACCTATAAAAATATTTAGATGTGGTTCCAACCAATCCTGAGTTAAAAATCATCTGGAAAAATGCTTTCACTTCTATTTATCAATTTACTTACTTACTTACTTACTGCAGTACTGGGGATTGAACCCAGTGGCACTCTACCATGAAGCTATATCCCCAGCCCTTTCAATTATTTGGGGCGGGGGGCCTTGCAGAGTTTCAAATTTATGATCCTCCTGCCTTAGTCTCCCAATTGCCTGGGATTACAGGCAGGTACCACTCTTCCCCATTAATTACTTATTTTTAAAATAAGGCTATTTTTAAAAATTGAACTATAATTTGTACTCAAAGAATACACAGATCTAAAGTGTACAGGTTTATAATATATTACATATATATGAACTACCAAAAATCAGAATATAAAACATTTCCATCACTTTAGAAAATTCCTTCATGATTCAACTGATATCACCCCTGAGCTCCAACAAATAATAATAATAAAACCACCATTATTACTTGACCTTTATAGCTGTTTTGCTAATTTTTGAACTTTATTTAAAGGAAACATACAGTATATATTTTGTATCTGGCTTATTTTACCCAGAAAAATTTTTTTAGATTTGTCAATGTTATTAATGTTTCAGTATTTGTGTTTCTAAAGTAACTGAATTATTCCACTGCATGATAAACCGTGATTTGTGTTCTGTCCTTCTGCTGAAGGCATAATATTTGTTTGAGTTATTATGAATTTTTACACAAGAATTTTTGTGAATTGTGCATTAATTTTCTTGGAAATATGCTAGGAATGGGATTGTTTTGAATAGAATAACTACATATTTAACTAAATTAGAAATTACTAAATATTTTTGAAAAGTAAGTGTATAGACTTCAAATTTCACCTTGAGTATCTATTGAAATAGCTAGAAAGCATGTTGTTTTCATCACTATAATAACCAAAAAGAGCAGAAGAAAATGCAAATTAATGACTTTTTTTGACTTTATTAGGGATGAAGATAATAAGGCAAACAGCTAACCAAAGTCTGGGGAGAGATAAGCAACCAAAATAATCCAGGCATTTTTTTAACTATGGGAGAACCCACTAGATATATAGGAGTTTATTTATAAAAAAAACTCAAATAAAAATAGTTAATGGATTGCTAAAGACTAAGTATAGACTGGTTTAAGATCATAAAGACCCAGAGGGCTATAGACATAAGATGTTTGTATTTTTTCTTTTTCTCTATGGATTCCACCAAATGCTCTCATGAAGATAGGGAAGTATTCTGAGAAAGTGTCTTTACCGGTATCATTTCTTGGATAGGTGGAGGGACAAAGAGCAGCAACAGCAGCCAAAACTCCTCCCAGACCCATTTCCTGATTTTTTGCATAGAACAAAAGCTGTAATCTTCAGGGGCAAGAGTAACAGAAACTGTTACATTAGGACACTCAACGGAAAACCTTTGCAGGTATGGAAAGGAAAAGGCCGAAATGTCTAAGGTTGGGAGGAATAAAAACTAGGCTCAGCCATATTGCTAGAAAGTGAGTCACTGTGAAGGCCATATTTCTGTGACTGAGTTTACAGTACCTAAGGAAGGGCTTTTTGGAAACATCAGAAATCTCTTCTCTGTTTCCCACTACTAAACTAACATGCATTGACTGAAAATAACAGTAGAATACAGCTGAGAATTCTTCAAGAAATAGATTATCTCTGGAAAACAGCGAAAATAGAATACATAAAAGCAAGCAGGGAACAATATTAACAAACTGAACTCAGCCATATAGAATAAGGATAACATTACAGTCAATTGAGATCAATCCCAGAATGCAAAGCTGGTTCAATATTCAAAAATTCAATCAACCGAATTTCCATAGTAACAGACTAAATAAGAAAAAATATATATCATTTCAATAGATGCAGAGAAAATAAGAAAATTCAATATCTATTTATGATAAAAACTATAACTAAATGAAACTAGGGGCAAAGTCCAGTGGTAGAGTGCATGCTTAGTATGCATAAGGCTGTGAATTCAAAACCCAGCACACATACACACACACACACACACACAAAAAAAAACTACTAGTAAAAAATGGATAGACATTTTCTAACTTGATAAAAGGAATTGAGTAAATGTAGTGTGCCAGACACATAGCTTATATTATCTCAAAACTTTTTTTTTTTTTTTTTTTTTTTTTTTTTTAGTATTTTATTATTTTATTAATAACTAATATTCCAGTATATGTATATACAACAATTTGATACGTATATATGAGAATTTTCACTTTATATCTGCAAAATTGCTAAGTTTGCTTATTAGTTCTACTAGTTTCTTGGATAATAATAAGAATAAAAATATTTTTATCTATTAATACTGTGAATTATTTGGGAATTTATTCTTAGTATTTAATTTTTAGGTATATTTCTAATTCCATTTATTCAATTCAGAACATGTTTATGGGATATTAATTAATTGACATTTATTTATAATTCTTCTGTAGTCATGGATTATCAAGATTTACGTACATTCAATGTGTGCTTGGACCTATATTTTCTTTTTTTTTTTTTTTTTTTTTTTTTTTTTTTTTAGTTTTTTTTTTTTTTTTATTGATTGTTCAAAACATTACAGAGCTCAAGACATATCATCTTTCATACATTCGACTCAATTGAGATTTGAACTCCCCAAATACATAATACAGACTCACTTCTGTTACATACTCACGTTTTTACATAATGGCATATTAGTGACTGTTGTATTCTGCTACCTTTCCTATCCCCTACTATCCCCCCTCCCCTCCCCTCCCCTCCCATCTTCCCTCTCTACCTCCTCTGCTGTTGTTCAATTCTCTCCCCTTTTTTCCCCCCACCCCCTTTCCCCTCATAACCTCTTATAATTTTGTGTATCACTGAAGGTCTCCTACCATTTCCATATGTTTTCCCTTCTCTCTTCCTTTCTCTCCCCCCATTCGTCTTAGTTTACTGGTAGTCTTTTCCTCATGCTCTTCCTTCCTGTTCTATTCTTAGTGGCTCTCTTTATATCAAAGAAGACATTTGACATTTGTTTTTTAGGGCTTGGCTAGCTTCACTTAGCATAATCTGCTCTAATGCCATCCATTTCCCTGCAAATTCTATGATTTTGTCGTTTCTTAGTGCTGCATAATACTCCATTGTGTATAGCTGCCACAATTTTTTTATCCACTCGTCTATTGAAGAGCATCTAGGTTGGTTCCACAGTCTAGCTATTGTGAATTGTGCTGCTATAATCATTGATGTGGCCGTATCCGTATAGTGTGCTCTTTTAAGGTCCTCAGGGAATAGTCCAAGAAGGGCAATAGCTGGGTCAAATGGTGGATCCATTCCCAGCTTTCCCAGGAATCTCCATACTGCTTTCCAAATTGGCCTCACCATTTTGCAGTCCCACCAGCAGTGAACAAGTGTGCCCTTTTCCCCACATCCTCGCCAACACTTATTGTTGTTTGACTTCATAATGGCTGCCAATCTTACAGGAGTGAAATGGTATCTTAGGGTGGTTTTGATTTGCATTTCTCTGATTGCTAGAGATGTTGAGCATTTTCTCATGTGCTTGTGGATTGATTGTATGTCCTCCTCTGAGAAGTGTCTGTTCAGGTCCTTGGCCCATTTGTTGATTGGATTATTTGTTATCTTATTGTTTAATTTTTTGAGTTC
>NW_027522515.1:0-108849 GCF_052094955.1 Ictidomys tridecemlineatus | reverse complement strand
CATGTATCCCTATAGGAGAAAACAGAGTGAAACCTAAAAATGTAAACGGTTACTGCAAACGAACGGTTTAACCTAGAAGAACGAAATTTGGTGATCCAAGTGGTTTTGGTGTACTGATCATTACCTGAAAGAATCATCAAGATTGGGTGAAAAAATGTTGGCTGAGATTTCAGGCAACTCGTAGTTTTTTTGGAAGCTTGGCAACCCCTTTCCATGAAAGTGATTTTCGCCAGTCTCTGGTTAGGGCTACATCAACAGCAAACAAACCATAGAGATAGAACTTTAAACTGCTTTATTGTGTCAAGTTTCAAAGAGCTAGCACAAACCGTGTTTGATTTAGAGTTCCAAATGCATGTAATTCTATAGGAGAAAACAGAGTGAAACCTAAAAATGAAAACGGTTACTGCAAACGAACAGTTTAACCTAGAAGAAAGAAATATGGTGAGCCAAGTGGTTTTGGTGTACTGATCATTACCTGAAAGAATCATCAAGATTGGGTGAAAAAATGTTGGCTGAGATTTCAGGAAACTCGTAGTTTTTTGGAAGCTTGGCAACCCCTTTCCATAAAAGTGATTTTCGCCAGTCTCTGCTTAGGGCTACATCAACAGCAAACAAACCATAGAGATAGAACTTGAAACTGCTTTATTGTGTCAAGTTTCAAAGAGCTAGCACCAACCGTGTTTGATTTAGAGTTCCAAATACATGTATCCCTATAGGAGAATACAGAGTGAAACCTAAAAATGAAAACGGTTACTGCAAAAGAACGGTTTAACCTAGAAGAACGAAATTTGGTGAGCCAAGTGGTTTTGGTGTACTGATCATTACCTGAAAGAATCATCAAGATTGGGTGAAAAAATGTTGGCTGAGATTTCAGGAAACTCGTAGTTTTTTGGAAGCTTGGCAACCCCTTTCCATAAAAGTGATTTTCGCCATTCTCTGCTTAGGGCTACATCAACAGCAAACAAACCATAGAGATAGAACTTGAAACTGCTTTATTGTGTCAAATTTCAAAGAGCTAGCACAAACCGAGTTTGATTTCGAGTTCCAAATACATGTATCCCTATAGGAGAAAACAGAGTGAAACCTAAAAATGAAAACGGTTACTGCAAACGAACGGTTTAACCTAGAAGAACGAAATTTGGTGAGCCAAGTGGTATTTGTGTACTGATCATTACCTGAAAGAATCATCAAGATTGGGTGAAAAAATGTTGGCTGAGATTTCAGGCAACCCGTAGTTTTTTGGAAGCTTGGCAACCCCTTTCCATGAAAGTGATTTTCGCCAGTCTCTGCTTAGGGCTACATCAACAGCAAACAAACCATAGAGATAGAACTTGAAACTGCTTTATTGTGTCAAGTTTCAAAGAGCTAGCACAAACCGTGTTTGATTTAGAGTTCCAAATACTTGTATCCCTATAGGAGAAAACAGAGTGAAACCTAAAAATGAAAATGGTTATTGCAAACGAACAGTTTAAACTAGAAGAACGAAATATGGTGAGCCAAGTTGTTTTGGTGTACTCATCATTACCTGAAAGAGTCATCAAGATTGGGTGAAAAAATGTTTGCTGAGATATCAGGCAACTCGTAGTTTTTTGGAAGCTTGGCAACCCCTTTCCATGAAAGTGATTTTCGCCAGTCTCTGCTTAGGGCTACATCAACAGCAAACAAACCATAGACATAGAACTTGAAACTGCTTTATTGTGTCAAGTTTCAAAGAGCTAGCACAAACCGTGTTTGATTTAGAGTTCCAAATACATGTATCCCTATAGGAGAAAACAGAGTGAAACCTAAAAATGAAAACGGTTACTGCAAACGAACGGTTTAACCTAGAAGAAGGAAATTTGGTGACCCAAGTGGTTGTGGTGTACTGATCATTACCAGAAAGAATCATCAAGATTGGGTGAAAAAATGTTGGCTGAGATTTCAGGCAACTCGTAGTTTTTTGCAAGCTTGGCAACCCCTTTCCATGAAAGTGATTTTCGCCAGTCTCTGCTTAGGGCTACATCAACAGCAAACAAACCATAGAGATAGAACTTGAAACTGCTTTATTGTGTGAAGTTTCAAAGAGCTAGCACAAACCGTGTTTGATTTAGAGTTCCAAATACATGTATCCCTGTAGGAGAAAACAGAGTGAAACCTAAAAATGAAAACGGTTACTGCAAATGAACAGTTTAACCTAGAAGAACGAAATATGGTGAGCCAAGTGGTTTTGGTGTACTGATCATTACCTGTAAGAATCATCAAGATTGGGTCAAAAAATGTTTGCTGAGATTTCAGGAAACTCCTCGTTTTTTGGAAGCTTGGCAACCCCTTTCCATTAAAGTGATTTTCGCCAGTCTCTGCTTAGGGCTACATCATCAGCAAACAAACCATAGAGATAGAACTTGAAACTGCTTTATTGTGCCAAGTTTCAAAGAGCTAGCACAAACCGTGTTTGATTTAGATTTCCAAATACATGTATCCCTATAGGAGAAAACAGAGTAAAACCTAAAAATTAAAACGGTTACTGCAAACGAACGTTTTAACCTAGAAGAACGAAATTTGGTGAGCCAAGTTGTTTTGGTGTACTGATCATTACCTGAAAGAATCATCAAGATTGGGTGAAAAAATGTTGGCTGAGATTTCAGGCAACTCGTAGTTTCTTGGAAGCTTGGCAACCCCTTTCCATGAAAGTGATTTTCACCAGTCTCTGCTTAGGGCTAAATCAACAGCAAACAAACCATGGAGATAGAACTTGAAACTGCTTTATTGTGTCAAGGTTAAAAGAGTTAGCACAAACCGTGTTTGATTTAGACTTCCAAATACATGTATTTCTATAGGAGAAAACAGAGTGAAACCTAAAAATGAAAACGGTTACTGCAAACGAACGGTTTAACCTAGAAGAACGAAATTTGGGGAGCCAAGTGGTTTTGGTGTACTGATCATTACCTGAAAGAATCATCAAGATTGGGTGAAAAAATGTTGGCTGAGATTTCAGGAAACTCGTAGTTTTTTGGAAGCTTGGCAACCCCTTTCCATGAAAGTGATTTTCGCCACTCTCTGCTTAGGGCTACATCAATAGCAAACAAACCATAGAGATAGAACTTGAAACTGCTTTATTGTGCCAAGTTTCAAAGAGCTAGCACAAACCGTGTTTGATTTAGATTTCCAAATACATGTATCCCTATAGGAGAAAACAGAGTAAAAGCTAAAAATTAAAACGGTTACTGCAAACGAACGGTTTAACCTAGAAGAACGAAATTTGGTGAGCCAAGTGGTTTTGGTGTACTGATCATTACCTTAAAGAATCATCAAGATTGGGTGAAAAAATGTTTGCTGAGATTTCAGGCAACTCGTTGTTTTTTGGAAGCTTGGCAACCCCTTTCCATGAAAGTGATTTTCACCAGTCTCTGCTTAGGGCTAAATCAACAGCAAACAAACCATGGAGATAGAACTGGAAACTGCTTTATTGTGTCAAGTTTCAAAGAGCTAGCACAAACCGTGTTTGATTTAGAGTTCCAAATACATGTATCCCTATAGGAGAAAACACAGTGAAACCTAAAAGCGAAAACGGTTACTGCAAACGAACGGTTTAACCTAGAAGAACGAAATTTGGTGAGCCAAGTGGTTTTGGTGTACTGATCATTACCTAAAAAAATCATCAAGATTGGGTGAAAAAATGTTGGCTGAGATTTCAGGCAACTCGTAGTTTTTTGGAAGCTTGGCAACCCCTTTCCATGAAAGTTATTTTCGCCAGTCTCTGCTTAGGGCTACATCAACAGCAAACAAACCATAGAGATAGAACTTGAAACTGCTTTATTGTGTCAAGTTTCAAAGAGCTAGCACAAACCGTGTTTGATTTAGAGTTCCAAATACATGTATCCCTATAGGAGAAAACAGAGTGAAACCTAAAAATGAAAACGGTTACTGCAAACGAACGGTTTAACCTAGAAGAAGGAAATTTGGTGACCCAAGTGGTTTTGGTGTACTGATCATTACCTGAAAGAATCATCAAGATTGGGTGAAAAAATGTTGGCTGAGATTTCAGGCAACTCGTAGTTTTTTGCAAGCTTGGCAACACCTTTCCATGAAAGTGATTTTCGCCAGTCTCTGCTTAGGGCTACATCAACAGCAAACAAACCATAGAGATAGAACTTGAAACTGCTTTATTGTGTCAAGTTTCAAAGAGCTAGCACAAACCGTGTTTGATTTAGAGTTCCAAATACATGTATCCCTGTAGGAGAAAACAGAGTGAAACCTAAAAATGAAAACGGTTACTGCAAAGGAACGGTTTAACGTAGAAGAACGAAATTTGGTGAGCCAAGTGGTTTTGGTGTACTGATCATTACCTGAAAGAATCATCAAGATTGGGTGAAAAAATGTTGGCTGAGATTTCAGGCAACTCGTAGTTTTATGGAAGCTTGGGAACCCCTTTCCACGAAAGTGATTTTCGACAGTCTCTGCTTTTGGCTTCATCAACAGCAAACGAACCATAGAGATAGAACTTGAAACTACTTTATTCTGTCAAGTTTCAAAGAGCAAGCATAAACCGTGTTTGATTTAGAGTTCCAAATACATGTATCCCTATAGGAGAAAACAGAGTGAAACCTAAAAATGTAAACGGTTACTGCAAACGAACGGTTTAACCTAGAAGAACGAAATTTGGTGATCCAAGTGGTTTTGGTGTACTGATCATTACCTGAAAGAATCATCAAGATTGGGTGAAAAAATGTTGGCTGAGATTTCAGGCAACTCGTAGTTTTTTGGAAGCTTGGCAACCCCTTTCCATGAAAGTGATTTTCGCCAGTCTCTGGTTAGGGCTACATCAACAGCAAACAAACCATAGAGATAGAACTTTAAACTGCTTTATTGTGTCAAGTTTCAAAGAGCTAGCACAAACCGTGTTTGATTTAGAGTTCCAAATGCATGTAATTCTATAGGAGAAAACAGAGTGAAACCTAAAAATGAAAACGGTTACTGCAAACGAACAGTTTAACCTAGAAGAACGAAATATGGTGAGCCAAGTGGTTTTGGTGTACTGATCATTACCTGAAAGAATCATCAAGATTGGGTGAAAAAATGTTGGCTGAGATTTCAGGAAACTCGTAGTTTTTTGGAAGCTTGGCAACCCCTTTCCATAAAAGTGATTTTCGCCAGTCTCTGCTGAGGGCTACATCAACAGCAAACAAACCATAGAGATAGAACTTGAAACTGCTTTATTGTGTC
The DNA here is from genome assembly GCF_052094955.1 of Ictidomys tridecemlineatus. Lineage (NCBI taxonomy): Eukaryota > Metazoa > Chordata > Mammalia > Rodentia > Sciuridae > Ictidomys > Ictidomys tridecemlineatus. The sequence continues at coordinate 103,647 of NW_027522515.1, read as the reverse complement.
AAGTTTCAAAGAGCTAGCACCAACCGTGTTTGATTTAGAGTTCCAAATACATGTATCCCTATAGGAGAATACAGAGTGAAACCTAAAAATGAAAACGGTTACTGCAAAAGAACGGTTTAACCTAGAAGAACGAAATTTGGTGAGCCAAGTGGTTTGGTGTACTGATCATTACCTGAAAGAATCATCAAGATTGGGTGAAAAAATGTAGGCTGAGATTTCAGGCAACTCTTAGTTTTTTGGAATCTTGGCAACCCCTTTCCATGAAAGTGATTTTCGCCAGTCTCTGCTTAGGGCTACATCAACAGCAAACAAACCATAGAGATAGAACTTGAAACTGCTTTATTGTGTCAAGTTTCAAAGAGCAAGCATAAACCGTGTTTGATTTAGAGTTCCAAATACATGTATCCCTATTGGAGAAAACAGAGTGAAACCTAAAAATGAAAACGGTTACTGCAAACGAACGGTTTAACCTAGAAGAACGAAATATGGTGAGCCAAGTGGTTTTGGTGTACTGATCATTACCTGAAAGAATCATCAAGATTGGGTGAAAAAGTGTTGGCTGAGATTTCAAAAAACTCGTCGTTTTTTGGAAGCTTGGCAACCCCTTTCCATAAAAGTGATTTTCGCCATTCTCTGCTTAGGGCTACATCAACACCAAACAAACCATAGAGATAGAACTTGAAACTGCTTTATTGTGTCAAATTTCAAAGAGCTAGCACAAACCGAGTTTGATTTAGAGTTCCAAATACATGTATCCCTATAGGAGAAAACAGAGTGAAACCTAAAAATGAAAACGGTTACTGCAAACGAACGGTTTAACCTAGAAGAACGAAATTTGGTGAGCCAAGTGGTATTTGTGTACTGATCATTTCCTGAAAGAATCATCAAGATTGGGTGAAAAAATGTTGGCTGAGATTTCAGGCAACCCGTAGTTTTTTGGAAGCTTGGCAACCCCTTTCCATGAAAGTGATTTTCGCCAGTCTCTGCTTAGGGCTACATCAACAGCAAACAAACCATAGAGATAGAACTTGAAACTGCTTTATTGTGTCAAGTTTCAAAGAGCTAGCACAAACCTTGTTTGATTTAGAGTTCCAAATACTTGTATCCCTATAGGAGAAAACAGAGTGAAACCTAAAAATGAAAATGGTTATTGCAAACGAACAGTTTAAACTAGAAGAACGAAATATGGTGAGCCAAGTTGTTTTGGTGTACTCATCATTACCTGAAAGAGTCATCAAGATTGGGTGAAAAAATGTTTGCTGAGATATCAGGCAACTCGTAGTTTTTTGGAAGCTTGGCAACCCCTTTCCATGAAAGTGATTTTCGCCAGTCTCTGCTTAGGGCTACATCAACAGCAAACAAACCATAGACATAGAACTTGAAACTGCTTTATTGTGTCAAGTTTCAAAGAGCTAGCACAAACCGTGTTTGATATAGAGTTCCAAATACATGTATCCCTATAGGAGAAAACAGAGTGAAACTTAAAAATGAAAACGGTTACTGCAAACGAACGGTTTAACCTAGAAGAAGGAAATTTGGTGACCCAAGTGGTTGTGGTGTACTGATCATTACCAGAAAGAATCATCAAGATTGGGTGAAAAAATGTTGGCTGAGATTACAGGCAACTCGTAGTTTTTTGCAAGCTTGGCAACCCCTTTCCATGAAAGTGATTTTCGCCAGTCTCTGCTTAGGGCTACATCAACAGCAAACAAACCATAGAGATAGAACTTGAAACTGCTTTATTGTGTGAAGTTTCAAAGAGCTAGCACAAACCGTGTTTGATTTAGAGTTCCAAATACATGTATCCCTGTAGGAGAAAACAGAGTGAAACCTAAAAATGAAAAACGGTTACTGCAAATGAACAGTTTAACCTAGAAGAACGAAATATGGTGAGCCAAGTGGTTTTGGTGTACTGATCATTACCTGTAAGAATCATCAAGATTGGGTCAAAAAATGTTTGCTGAGATTTCAGGAAACTCCTCGTTTTTTGGAAGCTTGGCAACCCCTTTCCATTAAAGTGATTTTCGCCAATCTCTGCTTAGGGCTACATCAACAGCAAACAAACCATAGAGATAGAACTTGAAACTGCTTTATTGTGCCAAGTTTCAAAGAGCTAGCACAAACCGTGTTTGATTTAGATTTCCAAATACATGTATCCCTATAGGAGAAAACAGAGTAAAACCTAAAAATTAAAACGGTTACTGCAAACGAACGTTTTAACCTAGAAGAACGAAATTTGGTGAGCCAAGTTGTATTGGTGTACTGATCATTACCTGAAAGAATCATCAAGATTGGGTGAAAAAATGTTTGCTGAGATTTCAGGCAACTCGTAGTTTCTTGGAAGCTTGGCAACCCCTTTCCATGAAAGTGATTTTCACCAGTCTCTGCTTAGGGCTAAATCAACAGCAAACAAACCATGGAGATAGAACTTGAAACTGCTTTATTGTGTCAAGGTTAAAAGAGTTAGCACAAACCGTGTTTGATTTAGACTTCCAAATACATGTATTTCTATAGGAGAAAAACAGAGTGAAACCTAAAAATGAAAACGGTTACTGCAAACGAACGGTTTAACCTAAAAGAACGAAATTTGGGGAGCCAAGTGGTTTTGGTGTACTGATCATTACCTGAAAGAATCATCAAGATTGGGTGAAAAAATGTTGGCTGAGATTTCAGGAAACGCGTAGTTTTTTGGAAGCTTGGCAACCCCTTTCCATGAAAGTGATTTTCGCCACTCTCTGCTTAGGGCTACATCAATAGCAAACAAACCATAGAGATAGAACTTGAAACTGCTTTATTGTGCCAAGTTTCAAAGAGCTAGCACAAACCGTGTTTGATTTAGATTTCCAAATACATGTATCCCTATAGGAGAAAACAGAGTAAAAGCTAAAAATTAAAACGGTTACTGCAAACGAACGGTTTAACCTAGAAGAACGAAATTTGGTGAGCCAAGTGGTTTTGGTGTACTGATCATTACCTTAAAGAATCATCAAGATTGGGTGAAAAAATGTTTGCTGAGATTTCAGGCAACTCGTAGTTTTTTGGAAGCTTGGCAACCCCTTTCCATGAAAGTGATTTTCACCAGTCTCTGCTTAGGGCTAAATCAACAGCAAACAAACCATGGAGATAGAACTGGAAACTGCTTTATTGTGTCAAGTTTCAAAGAGCTAGCACAAACCGTGTTTGATTTAGAGTTCCAAATACATGTATCCCTATAGGAGAAAACACAGTGAAACCTAAAAGCGAAAACGGTTACTGCAAACGAACGGTTTAACCTAGAAGAACGAAATTTGGTGAGCCAAGTGGTTTTGGTGTTCTGATCATTACCTAAAAAAATCATCAAGATTGGGTGAAAAAATGTTGGCTGAGATTTCAGGCAACTCGTAGTTTTTTGGAAGCTTGGCAACCCCTTTCCATGAAAGTTATTTTCGCCAGTCTCTGCTTAGGGCTACATCAACAGCAAACAAACCATAGAGATAGAACTTGAAACTGCTTTATTGTGTCAAGTTTCAAAGAGCTAGCACAAACCGTGTTTGATTTAGAGTTCCAAATACATGTATCCCTATAGGAGAAAACAGAGTGAAACCTAAAAATGAAAACGGTTACTGCAAACGAACGGTTTAACCTAGAAGAAGGAAATTTGGTGACCCAAGTGGTTTTGGTGTACTGATCATTACCTGAAAGAATCATCAAGATTGGGTGAAAAAATGTTGGCTGAGATTTCAGGCAACTCGTAGTTTTTTGCAAGCTTGGCAACACCTTTCCATGAAAGTGATTTTCGCCAGTCTCTGCTTAGGGCTACATCAACAGCAAACAAACCATAGAGATAGAACTTGAAACTGCTTTATTGTGCCAAGTTTCAAAGAGCTAGCACAAACCGTGTTTGATTTAGATTTCCAAATACATGTATCCCTATAGGAGAAAACAGAGTAAAACCTAAAAATTAAAACGGTTACTGCAAACGAACGGTTTAACCTAGAAGAACGAAATTTGGTGAGCCAAGTGGTTTTGGTGTACTGATCATTACCTGAAAGAATCATCAAGATTGGGTGAAAAAATGTTTGCTGAGATTTCAGGCTACTCGTAGTTTTTTGGAAGCTTGGCAACCCCTTTCCATGAAAGTGATTTTCACCAGTCTCTGCTTAGGGCTAAATCAAATGCAAACAAACCATAGAGATAGAACTTAAATCTGCTTTATTGCGTCATGTTTCAAAGAGCTAGCACAAACCGTGTTTGATTTAGAGTTCCAAATACATGTATTTCTATAGGAAAAAACAGAGTGAAACCTAAAAATGAAAACGGTTACTGCAAACGAACGGTTTAACCTAAAAGAACGAAATTTGGGGAGCCAAGTGGTTTTGGTGTACTGATCATTACCTGAAAGAATCATCAAGATTGGGTCAAAAAATGTTGGCTGAGATTTCAGGCAACTCGTAGTTTTTTGGAAGCTTGGCAACCCCTTTCCATGAAAGTGATTTTCGCCATTCTCTGCTTAGGGGTACATGAACAGCAATCAAACCATAGAGATAGAACTTGAAACTGCTTTATTGTGTCAAGTTTCAAAGAGCTAGGACAAACCGTGTTTGATTTAGAGTTCCAAATACATGTATCCCTATAGGAGAAAACAGAGTGAAACCTAAAAAAGAAAACGGTTACTGCAAACGAACGGTTTAACCTAGAAGAACGAAATTTGGTGAGCCAAGTGGTTTTGGTGTACTGATCATTACCTGAAAGAATCATCAAGATTGGGTGAAAAAATGTTGGCTGAGATTTCAGGCAACTCGTAGTTTTTTGGAAGCTTGGCAACCCCTTTCCATGAAAGTGATTTTCGCCAGTCTCTGCTTAGGGCTACTTCAACAGCAAACAAACCATAGAGATAGAACTTGAAACTGCTTTATTGTGTCAAGTTTCAAAGAGCTAGCACAAACCGTGTTTGATTTAGAGTTCCAAATACATGTATCCCTATAGGAAAAAACAGAGTGAAACCTAAAAATGAAAATGGTTCCTGCAAACGAACGGTTTAACCTAGAAGAACGAAACTTGGTGAGCCTAGTGGTTTTGGTGTACTGATCATTACCTGAAAGAATCATCAAGATTGGGTGAAAAAATGTTTGCTGAGATTTCAGGCAACTTGTAGTTTTTTGGAAGCTTGGCAGACCCTTTCCATGAAAGTGATTTTAACCAGTCTTTGCTTAGGGCTACATCAAATGCAAACAAACCATAGAGATAGAACTTGAACCTGCTTTATTGTGTCATGTTTCAAAGAGCTAGCACAAACCGTGTTTGCTTTAGAGTTCCAAATACATGTATCCCTATAGGAGAAAACAGAGTGAAACCTAAAAATGAAAACGGTTACTGCATACGAACGGTTTAACCTAGAAGAACGAAATTTGGTGAGCCAAGTGGTTTTGGTGTACTGATCATTACCTGAAAGAATCATCAAGATTGGGTGAAAAAATGTTGGCTGAGATTTCAGGCAACTCGTAGTTTTTTGGAAGCTTGGCAACCCCTTTCCATGAAAGTGATTTTCGCCAGTCTCTGCTTAGGGCTACATCAACAGCAAACAAACCATAGAGATAGAACTTGAAACTGCTTTATTGTGTCAAGTTTCAAAGAGCTAGCACAAACCGTGTTTGATTTAGAGTTCCAAAAACATGTATCCCAATAGGAGAAAACAGAGTGAAACCTAAAAATGAAAACGGTTACTGCAAACGTACGGTTTAACCTAGAAGAACGAAATTTGGTGAGCCAAGTAGTTTTGGTGTACTGATCATTACCTGAAAGAGTCATCAAGATTGGGTGAATAAATGTTTGCTGAGATTTCAGGCAACTGGTAGTTTTTTGGAAGCTTGGCAACCCCTTTCCATGAAAGTGATTTTCGCCAGTCTTTGCTTCGGGCTACATCAAATGTAAACAAACCATAGAGATAGAACTTGAAACTGCTTTATTGTGTCAAGTTTCAAAGAGCTAGGACAAACCGTGTTTGATTTAGAGTTCCAAATACATGTATCCCTATAGGAGAAAACAGAGTGAAACCTAAAAAAGAAAACGGTTACTGCAAACGAACGATTTAACCTAGAAGAACGAATCTTGGTGAGCCTCGTGGTTTTGGTGTACTGATCATTACCTGACAGAATCATCAAGATTGGATGAAAAAATGTTGGCTGAGATTTCAGGCAACTCATAGTTTTTTGGAAGCTTGGCAACCCCTTTCCATGAAAGTGATTTTTGCCACTCTCTCCTTGGGGCTACATCAACAGCAAACAAACCATAGAGATAGAACTTGAAACTGCTTTATTGTGTCAAGTTTCAAAGAGCTACCACAAACCGTGTTCGATTTGAAGTTCCAAATACATGTATCCCTATAGGAGAAAACAGAGTGAAACCTAAAAATGAAAACGGTTATTGCCAACGAACGGTTTAACCTAGAAGAACGAAATTTGGTGAGCCAAGTGGTTTTGGTGTACTGATCATTACCTGAAAGAATAATCAAGATTGGGTAACAAAATGTTGGCTGAGATTTCAGGCAACTCGTAGTTTTTTGGAAGCTAGGCAACCCCTTTCCATGAATGTGATTTTCGAAAGTCTCTGCTTAGGGCTACAACAACAGCAAACAAAGCATAGAGATAGAACTTGAAACTGCTTTATTGTGTCAAGTTTCAAAGAGCTAGCACAAATGGTGTTTGATTTAGAGTTCCAAATACATGTATCCCTATAGGAGAAAAAAGAGTGAAACCTAAAAATGAAAACGGTTACTGCAAATGAACGATTTAACCTAGAAGAACGAAACTTGGTGAGCCTCGTGATTTTGGGGTACTGATCATTACCTGAAAGAATCATCAAGATTGGGTGAAAAAATATTTGCTGAGATTTCAGGCAACTTGTAGTTTTTTGGAAGCTTGGCAAACCCTTTCCATGAAAGTGATTTTCGCCATTCTCTGCTTAGGGGTACATGAACAGCAGTCAAACCATAGAGATAGAACTTGAAACTGCTTTATTGTTTCAAGTTTCAAAGAGCTAGCACAAACCGTATTTGATTTAGAGTTCCAAAAACATGTATGCCAATAGGAGAAAAAAGAGTGAAACCTAAAAATGAAAACGGTTACTGCAAACGAACGGTTTAACCTAGAAGAACGAAATTTGGTGAGCCATGTGGTTTTGGTGTACTGATCATTACCTGAAAGAATCATCAAGATTGGGTGAAAAAATGTTTGCTGATATTTCAGGCAACTCGTAGTTTTTTGGAAGCTTGGCAACCCCTTTCCATGAATGTGATTTTCGGCAGTCTCTGCTTAGGGCTACATCAACAGCAAACAAACCATAGAGATAGAACTTGAAACTGCTTTATTGTGTCAAGTTTCAAAGAGCTAGCACAAACCGTGTTTGATTTAGAGTTCTAAAAAAATGTATCCCTATAGGAGAAAACAAAATAAAACCTAAAAATGAAAACGGTTACTGCAAACGAATGGTTTAACCTAGAAGAACGAAATTTGGTGAGCCAAGTGGTTTTGATGTACTGATCATTACCTGAAAGAATCATCAAGTTTGGGTGCAAAAATGTTTGCTGAGATTTCAGGCAACTCGTAGTTTTTTGGAAGCTTGGCAACCCCTTTCCATGAAAGTGATTTTAACCAGTCTTTGCTTAGGGCTACATCAAATGCAAACAAACCATAGAGATAGAACTTAAATCTGCTTTATTGCGTCATGTTTCAAAGAGCTAGCACAAACCGTGTTTGATTTAGAGTTTCAAATACATGTATCCCTATAGGAGAAAACAGAGTGAAACCTAAAAATGAAAACGGTTACTGCCAACGAAGGTTTAACCTAGAAGAACGAAATTTGGTGAGCCAAGTGGTTTTGGTGTACTGATCATTACCTGAATGAATCATCATGATTGGGTTAAAAAATGTTGGCTGAGATTTCAGGCAACTCGTAGTTTTTTGGAAGCTTGGCAACCCCTTTCAATGAAAGTGATTTTCGCCAGTCTCTGCTTAGGGCTACATCAACAGCAAACAACCATAGAGATAGAACTTGAGACTGCTTTATTGTGTCAAGTTTCAAAGAGCTACCACAAACCGTGTTTGATTTAGAGTTCCAAATACATGTATCCCTATAGGAGAAAACAGAGTGAAACCTAAAAATGAAAACGGTTACTGCATACAAACGGTTTAACCTAGAAGAACGAAATTTGGTGAGCCAAGTGGTTTTGGTGTACTGATCATTACCTGAAAGAATCATCAAGATTGGGTGAAAAAATGTTGGCTGAGATTTCAGGCAACTCGTAGTTTTTTGGAAGCTTGGCAACCCCTTTCCATGAAAGTGATTTTAACCAGTCTTTGCTTAGGGCTACATCAAATGAAAACAAACCATAGAGATAGAACTTGAAACTGCTTTATTGTGTCATGTTTCAAAGAGCTAGCACAAACCGTGTTTGATTTAGAGTTCCAAATACATGTATCCCTATAGCAGAAAACAGAGTGAAACCTAAAAATGAAAACGGTTTCTGCATACGAACGGTTTAACCTAGAAGAACGAAACTTGGTGAGCCTAGTGGTTTTGGTGTACTGATCATTACCTGAAAGAATCATCAAGATTGGGTGAAAAAATGTTTGCTGAGATTTCAGGCAACTTGTAGTTTTTTGGAAGCTTGGCAACCCCTTTCCATGAAAGTGATTTTTGCCAGTCTCTGCTTAGGGGTACATCAACAGCAAACAAACCATAGAGATAGAACTTGAAACTGCTTTATTGTGTCAAGTTTCAAAGAGCTAGCACAAACCGTGTTTGATTTAGAGTTCCAAATACATGTATCCCTATAGGAGAAAACAGAGTGAAACCTAAAAATGAAAACGGTTACTGCAAACGAACGATTTAACCTAGAAGAACGAATCTTGGTGAGCCTCGTGGTTTTGGTGTACTAATCATTACCTGACAGAATCATCAAGATTGGGTGAAAAATGTTGGCTGAGATTTCAGGCAACTCATAGTTTTTTGGAAGCTTGGCAAACCTTTTCCATGAAAGTGATTTTTGCCACTCTCTCCTTGGGGCTACATCAACAGCAAAAAAACCATAGAGATAGAACTTGAAACTGCTTTATTGTGTCAAGTTTCAAAGAGCTACCACAAACCGTGTTCGATTTGAAGTTCCAAATACATGTATCCCTATAGGAGAAAACAGAGTGAAACCTAAAAATGAAAACGGTTACTGCCAACGAACGGTTTAACCTAGAAGAACGAAATTTGGTGAGCCAAGTGGTTGTGGTGTACTGATCATTACCTGAAAGAATCATCAAGTTTGGGTGAAAAAATGTTTGCTGAGATTTCAGGCAACTCGTAGTTTTTTGGAAGCTTGGCAACCCCTTTCCGTAAAAGTGATTTTCGCCAGTCTCTGCTTAGGGCTACATCAACAGCAAAAAAACCATAGAGATAGAACTTGAAACTGCTTTATTGTGTCAAGTTTCAAAGAGCTAGCACAAATGGTGTTTGATTTAGAGTTCCAAATACATGTATCCCTACAGAAGAAAACAGAGTGAAACATAAAAATGAAAATGGTTACTGCAAACGAACGGTTTAACCTAGAAGAACGAAAATTGGTGAGCCTAGTGGTTTTGGTGTACTGATCATTACCTGAAAGAATCATCAAGATTGGGTGAAAAAATGTTGGCTGAGATTTCAGGCAACTCGTAGTTTTTTGGAAGCTTGGCAACCCCTTTCCATGAAAGTGATGTTCGCCACTCTCTCCTTTGGGCTACATCAACAGCAAACAAACCATAGAGATAGAACTTGAAACTGCTTTATTGTGTCAAGTTTCAAAGAGCTAGCACAAACGGTGTTTGATTTAGAGTTCCAAATACATGTATCCATATAGGAGAAAACAGAGTGAAACCTAAAAATGAAAACGGTTACTGCAAACGAACGATTTAACCTAGAAGAACGAAACTTGGTGAGCCTCGTGGTTTTGGTGTACTGATCATTACCTGAAAGAATCATCAAGATTGGGTGAAAAAATGTTTGCTGAGATTTCAGGCAACTTGTGGTTTTTTGGAAGCTTGGCAACCCCTTTCCATGAAAGTGATTTTCGCCATTCTCTGCTTAGGGGTACATGAACAGCAGTCAAACCATAGAGATAGAACTTGAAACTGCTTTATTGTGTCAAGTTTCAAAGAGCTAGCACAAACCGTGTTTGTTTTAGAGTTCCAAAAACATGTATCCCAATAGGAGAAAACAGAGTGAAACCTAAAAATGAAAACGGTTACTGCCAACGTACGGTTTAACCTAGAAGAACGAAATTTGGTGAGCCAAGTGGTTTTGGTGTACTGATCATTACCTGAAAGAATCATCAAGATTGGGTGAAAAAATGTTTGCTGAGATTTCAGGAACTCCTAGTTTTTTGGAAGCTTGGCAACCCCTTTCCATGAAAGTGATTTTAACCAGTCTTTGCTTAGGGCTACATCAAATGCAAACAAACCATAGAGATAGAACTTGAAATTGATATATTGTGTCATGTTTCAAAGAGCTAGCACAAACCGTGTTTGATTTAGAGTTCCAAATACATGTATCCCTATAGGAGAAAACAGAGTGAAACCTAAAAATGAAAACGGTTACTGCCAACGAACGGTTAAACCTAGAAGAACGAAACTTGGTGAGTCTAGTGGTTTTGGTGTACTGATCATTACCTGAAAGAATCATCAAGATTGGGTGAAAAAATGTTTTCTGAGATTTCAGGCAACTTGTAGTTTTTTGGAAGCTTGGCAACCCCTTTTCATGAAAGTGATTTTCGCCATTCTCTGCTTAGGGGTACATGAACAGCAATCAAACCATAGAGATAGAACTTGAAACTGCTTTATTGTGTCAAGTTTCAAAGAGCTAGCACAAACCGTGTTTGATTTAGAGTTCCAAAAACATGTATCCCAATAGGAGAAAACAGAGTGAAACCTAAAAATGAAAACGGTTACTGCAAACGTACGGTTTTACCTAGAAGAACGAAATTTGGTGAGCCAAGTAGTTTTGGTGTACTGATCATTACCTGAAAGAATCATCAAGATTGGGTGAAAAAATGTTTGCTGATATTTCAGGCAACTCGTAGTTTTTTGGAAGCTTGGCAACCCCTTTCCATGAATGTGATTTTCGCCAGTCTCTGCTTGGGGCTACATCAACAGCAAAAAAACCATAGAGATAGAACTTGAAACTGCTTTATTGTGTCAAGTTTCAAAGAGCTAGCACAAACCGTGTTTGATTTAGAGTTCCAAAAACATGTATCCCTATAGGAGAAAACAAAATAAAACCTAAAAATGAAAACGGTTACTGCAAACGAACGGTTTAACCTAGAAGAACGAAATTTGGTGAGCCAAGTGGTTTTGGTGTACTGATCATTACCTGAAAGAATCATCAAGTTTGGGTGCAAAAATGTTTGCTGAGATTTCAGGCAACTCGTAGTTTTTTGGAAGCTTGGCAACCCCTTTCCATGAAAGTGATTTTAACCAGTCTTTGCTTAGGGCTACATCAAATGCAAACAAACCATAGAGATAGAACTTGAAACTGCTTTATTGTGTCAAGTTTCAAAGAGCTAGCACAAACCGTGTTTGATTTAGAGTTCCAAAAACATGTATCCCAATAGGAGAAAACAGAGTGAAACCTAAAAATGTAAACGGTTACTGCAAACGTACGGTTTTACCTAGAAGAACGAAATTTGGTGAGCCAAGTAGTTTTGGAGTACTGATCATTACCTGAAAGAATCATCAAGATTGGGTGAAAAAATGTTTGCTGAGATTTCAGGCAACTCGTAGTTTTTTGGAAGCTTGGCAACCCCTTTCCATGAAAGTGATTTTCGCCATTACCTTCTTAGGGGTACATCAACAGCAAACAAACCATAGAGATAGAACTTGAAACTGCTTTATTGTGTCAAGTTTCAAAGAGCTAGCACAAACCGTGTTTGAGTTAGAGTTCCAAGTACATGTATCCCTATAGGAGAAAACAGAGTGAAACCTAAAAATGAAAACGGTTACTGCAAACGAACGATTTAACCTAGAAGAACGAATCTTGGTGAGCCTCGTGGTTTTGGTGTACTGATCATTACCTGACAGAATCATCAAGATTGGATGAAAAAATGTTGGCTGAGATTTGAGGCAACTCATAGTTTTTTGGAAGCTTGGCAACCCCTTTCCATGAAAGTGATTTTTGCCACTCTCTCCTTGGGGCTACATCAACAGCAAACAAACCATAGAGATAGAACTTGAAACTGCTTTATTGTATCAAGTTTCAAAGAGCTACCACAAACCGTGTTCGATTTGAAGTTCCAAATACATGTATCCCTATAGGAGAAAACAGAGTGAAACCTAAAGATGAAAACGGTTACTGCCAACGAACGGTTTAACCTAGAAGAACGAAATTTGGTGAGCCAAGTGGTTTTGGTGTACTGATCATTACCTGAAAGAATAATCAAGATTGGGTAACAAAATGTTGGCTGAGATTTCAGGCAACTCGTAGTTTTTTGGAAGCTAGGCAACCCCTTTCCATGAATGTGATTTTCGCCAGTCTCTGCTTAGGGCTACAACAACAGCAAACAAAGCATAGAGATAGAACTTGAAACTGCTTTATTGTGTCAAGTTTCAAAGAGCTAGCACAAATGGTGTTTGATTTAGAGTTCCAAATACATGTATCCCTATAGGAGAAAACAGAGTGAAACCTAAAAATGAAAACGGTTACTGCAAACGAACGATTTAACCTAGAAGAACGAAACTTGGTGAGCCTCGTGGTTTTGGTGTACTGATCATTACCTGAAAGAATCATCAAGATTGGGTGAAAAAATGTTTGCTGAGATTTCAGGCAACTTGTAGTTTTTTGGAAGCTTGGCAACCCTTTTCCATGAAAGTGATTTTCGCCATTCTCTGCTTAGGGGTACATGAACAGCAGTCAAACCATAGAGATAGAACTTGAAACTGCTTTATTGTTTCAAGTTTCAAAGAGCTAGCACAAACCGTATTTGATTTAGAGTTCCAAAAACATGTATGCCAATAGGAGAAAAAAGAGTGAAACCTAAAAATGAAAACGGTTACTGCAAACGTACGGTTTAACCTAGAAGAACGAAATTTGGTGAGCCATGTGGTTTTGGTGTACTGATCATTACCTGAAAGAATCATCAAGATTGGGTGAAAAAATGTTTGCTGATATTTCAGGCAACTCGTAGTTTTTTGGAAGCTTGGCAACCCCTTTCCATGAATGTGATTTTTGCCAGTCTCTGCTTAGGGCTACATCAACAGCAAACAAACCATAGAGATAGAACTTGAAACTGCTTTATTGTGTCAAGTTTCAAAGAGCTAGCACAAACCGTGTTTGATTTAGAGTTCCAAATACATGTATCCCTATAGGAGAAAACAGAGTGAAACCTAAAAATGAAAACGGTTACTGCAAACGAACGGTTTAACCTAGAAGAACGAAATTTGGTGAGCCAAGTGGTTTTGGTGTACTGATCATTACCTGAAAGAATCATCAAGATTGGGTGAAAAAATGATGGCTGAGATATCAGGCAACTCTTAGTTTTTTGGAAGCTTGGCAACCCCTTTCCATGAAAGTGATTTTCGCCAGTCTCTGCTTAGGGCTCCATCAACAGCAAACGAACCATAGAGATAGATCTTGAAACTGCTTTATTTTGTCATTTTCAAAGAGCGAGCACAAACCGTGTTTGATTTAGAGTTCCAAATACATGTAGCCCTATAGGAAAAAACAGAGTGAAACCTAAAAATGAAAACGGTTACTGCCAACGAACGGTTAAACCTAGAAGAACGAAATTGGTGAGCCAAGTGGTTTTGTTGTACTGATCATTACCTGAAAGAATCATCAAGATTGGGTGAAAAAATGTTGGCTCAGATATCAGGCAACTCGTAGGTTTTTGGAAGCTTGGCAACCCCTTTCCATGAAAGTGACTTTCGCCAGTCTCTGCTTAGGGCTACATCAACAGCAAACAAACCATAGAGATAGAATTGAAACTGCTTTATTGTGTCAAGTTTCAAAGAGCTAGCACAAACCGTGTTTGATTTAGAGTTCCAAATACATGTATCCCTATAGGAGAAAACAGAGTGAAACCTAAAAATGTAAACGGTTACTGCAAACGAACGGTTAAACCTAGAAGAACGAAATTTGGTGAGCCAAGTGGTTTTGGTGTACTGATCATTACCTGCAGGAATCATCAAGATTGGGTGAAAAAATGATGGCTGAGATTTCAGGAAACTCGCAGTTTTTTGGAAGTTTAGAAACCCTTTTCCATGAAAGTGATTTTCGCCACTCTCTGCTTAGGGCTACATCAACAGCAAACAAACCATAGAGATAGAAGTTGAATTTGCTTTATTGTGTCAAGTTTCAAAGAGCTACCACAAACTGTGTTCGATTTTGAGTTCCAAATACATCTATCCCTATAGGAGAAAACAGAGTGAAACCTAAAAATGAAAGCGGTTACTGCCAACGAACGGTTTAACCTAGAAGAACGAAATTTGGTGAGCCAAGTGGTTTTGGTGTACTGATCATTACCTGAAAGAATCATCAAGATTAAGTTAAAAGATGTTGGCTGTGATTTCAGGCAACTCGTAGTTTTTTGGAAGGTTGGCAACCCCTTTCCATGAATGTGATTTCCGCCAGTCTCTGCTTAGGGCTACATCAACAGCAAAGAAACCATAGAGATAGAACTTGAAACTGCTTTATTGTGTCAAGTTTCAAAGAGCTAGCACAAACCGTGTTTGATTTAGAGTTCCAAATACATGTATCTCTATAGGAGAACACAGAGTGAATCCTAAAAACGAAAACGGTTACTGCAAACGAACGGTTTAAACTAGAAGAACGAAATGTGGTGAGCCAAGTGGTTTTGGTGTACTGATCATTACCTGAAAGAATCATCAAGATTGGGTGAAAAAATGATGGCTGAGATTTCAGGAAACTCGCAGTTTTTTGGAAGCTTAGAAACCACTTTCCATGAAAGTGATTTTCGCCACTCTCTGCTTAGGGCTACATCAACAGCAAAGAAACCATAGAGATAGAACTTGAATCTGCTTTATTGTGTCAAGTTTCAAAGAGCTACCACAAACCGTGTTTGATTTAGAGTTCCAAATACATGTATCCCTATAGGAGAAAACAGACTGAAACCTAAAAATGAAAACGGTTACTGCATACAAACGGTTTAACCAAGAAGAACGAAATTTGGTGAGCCAAGTGGTTTTGTTGTACTGATCATTACCTGAAAGAATCATCAAGATTGGGTGAAAAAATATTGGCTGAGATTTCAGGCAACTCGTAGTTTTTTGGAAGCTTGGCAACCCCTTTCCATGAAAGTGATTTTCGCCAGTCTCTGCTTAGGGCTACATCAACAGCAAACAACCATAGAGATAGAACTTGAGACTGCTTTATTGTGTCAAGTTTCAAAGAGCTACCACAAACCGTGTTTGATTTAGATTCCCAAATACATGTATCCATATAGGAGAAAACAGAGTGAAACCTAAAAATGAAAACGGTTACTGCATACAAACGGTTTAACCTAGAAGAACGAAATTTGGTGAGCCAAGTGGTTTTGGTGTACTGATCATTACCTGAAAGAATCATCAAGATTGCGTGAAAAAATGTTTGCTGAAATTTCAGTCAACTCGTAGTTTTTTTGAAGTTGGCAACCCCTTTCCATGAAAGTGATTTTCGCCAGTCTCTGCTTAGGGCTACATCAACAGCAAACAAACCATAGAGATAGAACTTGAAACTGCTTTATTGTGTCAAGTTTCAAAGAGCTAGCACAAACCGTGTTTGATTTAGAGTGCCAAATACATGTATCCCTATAGAAGAAAACAGAGTGAAACATAAAAATGAAAATGGTTACTGGAAACGAACGATTTAACCTAGAAGAACGAAACTTGGTGAGCCTAGTGGTTTTGGTGTACTGATCATTACCTGAAAGAATCATCAAGATTGGGTGAAAAAATGTTTGCTGAGCTTTCAGGCAACTTGTAGTTTTTTTGAAGCTTGGCAACCCCTTTCCATGAAAGTGATTTTCGCCATTCTCTGCTTAGGGGTACATCAACAGCAAACAATCCATAGAGATAGAACTTGAAACTGCTTTATTGTGTCAAGTTTCAAAGAGCTAGCACAAACCGTGTTTGATTTAGAGTTCCAAATACATGTAACCCTATAGGAGAAAACAGAGTGAAACCTAAAAATGAAAACGGTTACTGCAAACGAACGGTTTAACCTAGAAGAACGAAATTTGGTGAGCCATGTGGTTTTGGTGTACTGATCATTACCTGACAGAATCATCAAGATTGAGTGAAAAAATGTTGGCTGAGATTTCAGGCAACTTGTAGTTTTTTTGAAGCTTGGCAACCCCTTTCCATGAAAGTGATTTTCGCCATTCTCTGCTTAGGGCTCCATCAACAGCAAACGAACCATAGAGATAGATCTTGAAACTGCTTTATTTTGTCATTTTCAAAGAGCGAGCACAAACCGTGTTTGATTTAGAGTTCCAAATACATGTAGCCCTATAGGAGAAAACAGAGTGAAACCTAAAAATGAAAACGGTTACTGCCAACGAACGGTTAAACCTAGAAGAACGAAATTTGGTGAGCCAAGTGGTTTTGTTGTACTGATCATTACCTGAAAGAATCATCAAGATTGGGTGAAAAAATGTTGGCTGAGATTTAAGGCAACTCGTAGGTTTTTGGAAGCTTTGCAACCTTTTTCCATGAAAGTGACTTTCGCCAGTCTCTGCTTAGGGCTACATCAACAGCAAACAAACCATAGAGATAGAATTGAAACTGCTTTATTGTGTCAAGTTTCAAAGAGCTAGCACAAACCGTGTTTGATTTAGAGTTCCAAATACATGTATCCCTATAGGAGAAAACAGAGTGAAACCTAAAAATGAAAACGGTTACTGCAAACGAACGGTTTAACCTAGAAGAACGAAATTTGGTGAGCCAAGTGGTTTTGGTGTACTGAACATTACCTGCAGGAATCATCAAGATTGGGTGAAAAAATGATGGCTGAGATTTCAGGAAACTCGCAGTTTTTTGGAAGCTTAGAAACCCTTTTCCATGAAAGTGATTTTCACCACTCTCTGCTTAGGGCTACATCAACAGCAAACAAACCATAGAGATAGAAGTTGAATTTGCTTTATTGTGTCAAGTTTCAAAGAGCTACCACAAACTGTGTTCGATTTAGAGTTCCAAATACATCTATCCCTATAGGAGAAAACAGAGTGAAACCTAAAAATGAAAGCGGTTACTGCCAACGAACGGTTTAACCTAGAAAAACGAAATTTGGTGAGCCAAGTGGTTTTGGTGTACTGATCATTACCTGAAAGAATCATCAAGATTAAGTGAAAAGATGTTGGCTGAGATTTCAGGCAACTCGTAGTTTTTAGGAAGCTTGGCAACCCCTTTCCATGAAAGTGATTTCCGCCAGTCTCTGCTTAGGGCTACATCAACAGCAAAGAAACCATAGAGATAGAACTTGAAACTGCTTTATTGTGTCAAGTTTAAAAGAGCTAGCACAAACCGTGTTTGATTTAGAGTTCCAAATACATGTATCTCTATAGGAGAAAACAGAGTGAATCCTAAAATGAAAACGGTTACTGCAAACGAACGGTTTAAACTAGAAGAACGAAATGTGGTGAGCCAAGTGGTTTTGGTGTACTGATCATTCCCTGAAAGAATCATCAAGATTGGGTAAAAAAATGATGGCTGAGATTTCAGGAAACTCGCAGTTTTTTGGAAGCTTAGAAACCCCTTTCCATGAAAGTGATTTTCGCCACTCTCCCCTTAGGGCTACATCAACAGCAAACAAACCATAGAGATAGAACTTGAAACTGCTTTATTGTGTCAAGTTTCAAAGAGCTAGCACAAACCGTGTTTGATTTAGAGTGCCAAATACATGTATCCCTATAGAAGAAAACAGAGTGAAACATAAAAATGAAAATGGTTACTGGAAACGAACGATTTAACCTAGAAGAACGAAACTTGGTGAGCTTAGTGGTTTTGGTGTACTGATCATTACCTGAAAGAATCATCAAGATTGGGTGAAAAAATGTTTGCTGAGATTTCAGGCAACTTGTAGTTTTTTTGAAGCTTGGTAACCCCTTTCCATGAAAGTGATTTTCGCCATTCTCTGCTTAGGGGTACATCAACAGCAAACAATCCATAGAGATAGAACTTGAAACTGCTTTATTGTGTCAAGTTTCAAAGAGCTAGCACAAACCGTGTTTGATTTAGAGTTCCAAATACATGTATCCCTATAGGAGAAAACAGAGTGAAACCTAAAAATGAAAACGGTTACTGCAAACGAACGCTTTAACCTAGAAGAACGAAATTTGGTGAGCCATGTGGTTTTGGTGTACTGATCATTACCTGACAGAATCATCAAGATTGGGTGAAAAAATGTTGACTGAGATTTCAGGCAACTCATAGTTTTTTGGAAGCTTGGCAACCCCTTTCCATGAAAGTGATTTTCGCCAGTCTCTGCTTAGCGCTACATCAACAGCAAACAACCATAGAGATAGAACTTGAAACTGCTTTATTGTGTCAAGTTTCAAAAAGCTACCACAAACCGTGTTCGATTTAGTGTTTCAAATACATGTATCCCTATAGGAGAAAACAGAGTGAAACCTAAAAATGAAAACGGTTACTGCCAACGAACGGTTTAACCTAGAAGAACAAAATTTGTTGAGCCAAGTTGTTTTGGTGTACTGATCATTACCTGAAAGAATCATCATGATTGGGTGAAAAAATGTTGGCTGAGATTTCAGGCAACTCGTAGTTTTTTGGAAGCTTGGCAACCCCTTTTAATGAAAGTGATTTTCGCCAGTCTCTGCTTAGGGCTACATCAACAGCAAACAACCATAGAGATAGAACTTGAGACTGCTTTATTGTGTCAAGTTTAAAAGAGCTACCACAAACCGTGTTTGATTTAGAGTTCCAAATACATGTATCCCTATAGGAGAAAACACAGTGAAACCTAAAAATAAAAACGGTTACTGCAAAAGAACGGTTTAACCTAGAAGAACGAAATTTGGTGAGCCAAGTGGTTTTGGTGTACTGATCATTACCGGAAAGAATCACCAAGATTGGGTGAAAAAATGTTGGCTGAGATTTCAGGCAACTCGTAGTTTTTTGGAAGCTTGGCAACCCCTTTCCATGAAAGTGATTTTCGCCAGTCTCTGCTTAGGGCTCCATCAACAGCAAACGAACCATAAAGATAGAACTGGAAACTGCTTTATTTTGTCATTTTCAAAGAGCTAGCACAAACCGTGTTTGATTTAGAGTTCCAAATACATGTAGCCCTATAGGAGAAAACAGAGTGAAACCTAAAAATGAAAACGGTTACTGCCAACGAACGGTTTAACCTAGATGAAAGAAATTTGGTGAGCCAAGTGGTTTTGGTGTATTGATCATTACCTGAAAGAATCATCAAGATTGGGTGAAAAAGTGTTTGCTGAGATTTCAGGCAACTCGTAGTTTTTTGGAAGGTTGGCAACCCCTATACATGAAAGTGATTTTCGCCACTCTCTGCTTAGGGCTACATCAACAGCAAACAAACCATAGAGATAGAACTTGACACTGCTTTATTGTGTCAAGTTTCAAAGAGCTAGCACAAACCGAGTTTGATTTAGAGTTCCAAATACATGTATCTCTATAGGAGAAAACAGAGTGAATCCTAAAAATGAAAACGGTTACTGCAAACGAACGGTTTAAACTAGAAGAACGAAATTTGGAGAGCCAAGTGGTTTTGGTGTACTGATCATTACCTTAAAGAATCATCAAGATTGGGTGAAAAGATGTTGGCTGAGATTTCAGGCAACTCGTAGTTTTTTGGAAGCTTGGCAACCCCTTTCCATGAAAGTGATTTTCGCCAGTGTCTGCTTAGGGTTACATCAACAGCAAACAAAGCATAGAGATAGAACTTGAAACTGCTTTATTGTGTCAAGTTTCAAAGAGCTAGCAGAAACCGTGTTCGATTTAGAGTTCAAAATACATGTATCCCTATAGGAGAAAACAGAGTGAAACCTAAAAATGAAAACGGTTACTACAAAAGAACGGTTTAAACTAGAACAACGAAATTTGGTGAGCCAATTGGTTTTGGTGTACTGATCATTACCTGAAAGAATCATCAAGATTGGTTGAAAAAATGTTGGCTGAGATTTCCGGCAACTCGTAGTTTTTTGGAAGCTTGGCAACCCCTTTCCATGAAAGTGATTTTCGCCAGTCTCTGCTTAGGGCTACATCAACAGCAAACAAACCATAGAGATAGAACATGAAACTGCTTTATTGTGTCAAGTTTCAAAGAGCTAGCACAAACCGTGTTTGATTTAGAGTTCCAAATACATGTATCCCTATAGAAGAAAACAGAGTGAAACCTAAAAATGAAAACGGTTACTGCCAACGAACGGTTTAACCTAGAAGAACGAAATTTGGTGAGCCAAGTGGTTTTGGTGTACTGATCATTACCTGAAAGAATCATCAAGATTGGGTGAAAAAATGTTGGCTGAGATTTCAGGCAACTCGTAGTTTTTTGGAAGCTAGGCAAATTCTTTCCATTAAAGTGATTTTCGCCAGTCTCTGCTTAGGGCTACATCAACAGCAAACAAAGCATAGAGATAGAACTTGAAACTGCTTTATTGTGTCAAGTTTCAAAGAGATAGCACAAACGGTGTTTGATTTAGAGTTCTAAATACATGTATCCCTATAGGAGAAAACAGAGTGAAACCTAAAAATGAAAACGGTTACTGCAAACGAACGGTTTAACCTAGAAGAACGAAATTTGGTGAGCCAAGTGCTTTTGGTGTACTGATCATTACTTGAAAGAATCATCAAGATTGGGTGAAAAAATGTTGGCTGAGATTTCCGGCAACTCGTAGTTTTTTGGAAGCTTGGCAACCCCTTTCCATGAAAGTGATTTTCGCCAGTCTCTGCTTAGGGCTACTTCAACAGCAAACAAACCATAGAGATAGAACTTGAAACTGCTTTTTTGTGTCAAGTTTCAAAGAGCTAGCACAAACCCTGTTTGATTTAGTGTTTCAAATACATGTATCCCTATAAGAGAAAACAGAGTGAAACCTAAAAATGAAAACGGTTACTGCAAACGAACGGTTTAACCTAGAAGAACGAAATTTGGTGAGCCTAGTGGTTTTGGTGTACTGATCATTACCTGAAAGAATCATCAAGATTGGGTGATAAAATTTTGGCTGAGATTTCAGGCAACTCGTAGTTTTTTGGAAGCTTGGCAACCCCTTTCCATGAAAGTGATTTTCGCCACTCTCTGCTTAGGGCTACATCAACAGCAAACAAACCATAGAGATAGAACTTGACACTGCTTTATTGTGTCAAGTTTCAAAGAGCTAGCACAAACCGTGTTTGATTTAGAGTTCCAAATACATGTATCCGTATAGGAGAAAACAGAGTGAAACCTGAAAATAAAAACGGTTAATGCAAGCGAACGGTTTAAACTAGAAAAACGAAATTTGGTGAGCCAAATGGTTTTGGTGTACTGATCATTACCTGAAAGAATCATCAAGATTGGGTGAAAAAATGTTGGCTGAGATTTCAGGCAACTCGTAGTTTTTGGAAGCTTGGCAACCCCTTTCTATTAAAGTGATTTTCGCTAGTCTCTGCTTAGGGCTACATCAACAGCAAAGAAAGCATAGAGAGAGAACTTGAAACTGCTTTATCCTGTCAAGTTTCAAAGAGCTAGCACAAACCGTGTTTGATTTAGAGTTCCAAATACATGTATCCCTATAGGAGAAAACAGAGTGAAACCTAAAAATGAAAACGGTTACTGCAAACGAACAGTTTAAACTAGAAGAACAAAATATGGTGAGCCAAGTGGTTTTGGTGTACTTATCATTACCTGAAAGAATCATCAAGATTGGGTTAAAAAAATGTTTGCTGAGATATCAGGCAACTCGTAGTTTTTTGGAAGCTTGGCAACCCATTTCCATGAAAGTGATTTTCGCCAGTCTCTGCTTAGGGCTACATCAACAGCAAACAAACCATAGAGATCGAACTTGAAACTGCTTTATTGTGTCAAGTTTCAAAGAGCTAGCACAAACCCTGTTTTATTTAGAGTTTCAAATACATGTATCCCTATAGGAGAAAACAGAGTGAAACCTAAAAATGAAAACGGTTACCGCAAACGAACGGTTTAACCTAGAAGAACGAAATTTGGTGAGCCTAGTGGTTTTGGTGTACTGATCATGACCTGAAAGAATCATCAAGATTGGGTGAAAAAATGTTGGCTGAGATTTCAGGCAACTCGTAGATTTTTGGAAGCTTGGCAACCCCTTTCCATGAAAGTGATTTTCGCCAGTCTCTGCTTAGGGCTACATCAACAGCAAACAAACCATAGAGATAAAACTTGAAACTGCTTTATTGTGTCAAGTTTCAAAGAGCTAGCACAAACCGTGTTTGATTTAGAGTTCCAAATACATGTATCCCTATAGGAGAAAACAGAGTGAAACCTAAAAATAAAAACGGTTACTGCAAACGAACTGTTTAACCTAGAAAAACGAAATTTGGTGAGCCAAGAGGTTTTGGTGTACTGATCATTACCTGAAAGAATCATCAAGATTGGATCAAAAAATGTTGGCTGAGATTTCAGGCAACTCGTAGTTTTTTGGAAGCTTGGCAAACACTTTCCATGAAAGTGATTTTCGCCAGTCTCTGCTTAGGGCTACATCAACAGCAAACAAACCATAGAGAGAGAACTTGAAACTGCTTTATTGTGTCAAGTTTCAAAGAGCTAGCACAAACCGTGTTTGATTTAGAGTTCCAAATACATGTATCCCTATAGGAGAAAACAGAGTGAAACCTAAAAATAAAAACGGTTACTGCAAACGAACGGTTTAACCTAGAAGAACAAAATTTGGTGAGCCAAATGGTTTTGGTGTACTGATCATTACCTGAAAGAATCATCAAGATTGGGTGAAAAAATGATGGCTGAGATTTCAGGCATCTCGTAGTTTTTTGGAAGCTTGGCAAAACTTTCTATGAAAGTGATTTTCGCCAGTCTCTGCTTAGGGCTTCATCAACAGCAAACAAACCATAGAGATAGAACTTGAAACTGCTTTATTGTTTCAAGTTTCAAAGAGCTAGCATAAACCGTGTTTGATTTAGAGTTCCAAATACATGTATCCCTCTAGGAGAAAACAGAGTGAAACCTAAAAATGAAAACGGTTACTACAAAAGAACGGTTTAACCTAGAAGAACGAAATTTTGTGAGCCAAGTGGTTTTGGTGTACTGATCATTACCTGAAAGAATCATCAAGATTGGGTTAAAAAATGTTGGCTGAGATATCAGGCAACTCGTAGTTTTTTGGAAGCTTGGCAACCCCTTTCCATGTAAGTGATTTTCGCCAGTCTCTGCTTAGGGCTTCATCAACAGCAAACAAACCATAGAGATAGAACTTGAAACTGCTTTATTGTGTCAAGTTTCAAAGAGCTAGCATAAACCGTGTTTGATTTAGAGTTCCAAATACATGTATCCTTATAGGAGAAAACAGAGTGAAACCTAAAAATGAAAACGGTTACTGCAAACGAACGGTTTAACCTAGAAGAACAAAATTTGGTGACCCAAGTGGTTTTGGTGTACTGATCATTACCTGAAAGAATCATCAAGATTTGGTCAAAAAATGTTGGCTGAGATTTCAGGCAACTCGTAGATTTTTGGAAGCTTGTCAACCCCTTTCCATGAAAGTGATTTTTGCCAGTCTCTGCGTAGGGCTACATGAACAGCAAACAAACCATAGAGATAGAACTTGAAACATCTTTATTGTGTCAAGTTTCAAAGAGCTAGCACAAACCGTGTTTGATTTAGAGTTCCAAATACATGTATCCCTATAGGAGAAAAGAGAGTGAAACCTAAAAATGAAAACGGTTACTGCAAACGAATGGTTTAACCTAGAAGAACGAAATTTGGTGAGCCAAGTGGTTTTCGTGTACTGATCATTACCTGAAAGAATCATCAAGATTGGGTGAAAAAATGTTTGCTGAGATTACAGGCAACTCGTAGTTTTTTGGAAGCTTGGCAACCCCTTTCCATGAATGTGATTTTCGCCAGTCTCTGCTTAGGGCTACATCAACAGCAAACAAACCATAGAGATAAAACTTGAAACTGCTTTATTGTGTCAAGTTTCAAAGAGCTAGCACAAACCGTGTTTGATTTAGAGTTCCAAATACATGTATCCCTATAGGAGAAAACAGAGTGAAACCTAAAAATAAAAACGGTTACTGCAAACGAACTGTTTAACCTAGAAAAACGAAATTTGGTGAGCCAAGAGGTTTTGGTGTACTGATCATTACCTGAAAGAATCATCAAGATTGGATCAAAAAATGTTGGCTGAGATTTCAGGCAACTCGTAGTTTTTTGGAAGCTTGGCAAACACTTTCCATGAAAGTGATTTTCGCCAGTCTCTGCTTAGGGCTACATCAACAGCAAACAAACCATAGAGAGAGAACTTGAAACTGCTTTATTGTGTCAAGTTTCAAAGAGCTAGCACAAACCGTGTTTGATTTAGAGTTCCAAATACATGTATCCCTATAGGAGAAAACAGAGTGAAACCTAAAAATAAAAACGGTTACTGCAAACGAACGGTTTAACCTAGAAGAACAAAATTTGGTGAGCCAAATGGTTTTGGTGTACTGATCATTACCTGAAAGAATCATCAAGATTGGGTGAAAAAATGATGGCTGAGATTTCAGGCATCTCGTAGTTTTTTGGAAGCTTGGCAAAACTTTCTATGAAAGTGATTTTCGCCAGTCTCTGCTTAGGGCTTCATCAACAGCAAACAAACCATAGAGATAGAACTTGAAACTGCTTTATTGTTTCAAGTTTCAAAGAGCTAGCATAAACCGTGTTTGATTTAGAGTTCCAAATACATGTATCCCTCTAGGAGAAAACAGAGTGAAACCTAAAAATGAAAACGGTTACTACAAAAGAACGGTTTAACCTAGAAGAACGAAATTTTGTGAGCCAAGTGGTTTTGGTGTACTGATCATTACCTGAAAGAATCATCAAGATTGGGTTAAAAAATGTTGGCTGAGATATCAGGCAACTCGTAGTTTTTTGGAAGCTTGGCAACCCCTTTCCATGTAAGTGATTTTCGCCAGTCTCTGCTTAGGGCTTCATCAACAGCAAACAAACCATAGAGATAGAACTTGAAACTGCTTTATTGTGTCAAGTTTCAAAGAGCTAGCATAAACCGTGTTTGATTTAGAGTTCCAAATACATGTATCCTTATAGGAGAAAACAGAGTGAAACCTAAAAATGAAAACGGTTACTGCAAACGAACGGTTTAACCTAGAAGAACAAAATTTGGTGACCCAAGTGGTTTTGGTGTACTGATCATTACCTGAAAGAATCATCAAGATTTGGTCAAAAAATGTTGGCTGAGATTTCAGGCAACTCGTAGATTTTTGGAAGCTTGTCAACCCCTTTCCATGAAAGTGATTTTTGCCAGTCTCTGCGTAGGGCTACATGAACAGCAAACAAACCATAGAGATAGAACTTGAAACATCTTTATTGTGTCAAGTTTCAAAGAGCTAGCACAAACCGTGTTTGATTTAGAGTTCCAAATACATGTATCCCTATAGGAGAAAAGAGAGTGAAACCTAAAAATGAAAACGGTTACTGCAAACGAATGGTTTAACCTAGAAGAACGAAATTTGGTGAGCCAAGTGGTTTTCGTGTACTGATCATTACCTGAAAGAATCATCAAGATTGGGTGAAAAAATGTTTGCTGAGATTACAGGCAACTCGTAGTTTTTTGGAAGCTTGGCAACCCCTTTCCATGAATGTGATTTTCGCCAGTCTCTGCTTAGGGCTACATCAACAGCAAACAAACCATAGAGATAAAACTTGAAACTGCTTTATTGTGTCAAGTTTCAAAGAGCTAGCACAAACCGTGTTTGATTTAGAGTTCCAAATACATGTATCCCTATAGGAGAAAACAGAGTGAAACCTAAAAATGAAAACGGTTACTGCAAACGAATGGTTTAACCTAGAAGAACGAAATTTGGTGAGCCAAGTGGTTTTGGTGTACTGATCATTACCTGAAAGAATCATCAAGATTGGGTGAAAAATGTTGGCTGAGATTTCAGGCAACTCGTAGTTTTTTGGAAGCTTGGCAAACCTTTCTATGAAAGTGATTTTCGCCAGTCTCTACTTAGGGCTACATCAACAGCAAACAAACCATAGAGATAGAACTTGAAACTGCTTTATTGTGTCAAGTTTCAAAGAGCTAGCATAAACCGTGTTTGATTTAGAGTTCCAAATACATGTATCCCTATAGGAGAAAACAGAGTGAAACCTAAAAATGAAAACGGTTACTGCAAACGAACGGTTTAACCTAGAAGAACGAAATTTGGTGAGCGAAGTGGTTTTGGTGTACTGATCATTACCTGAAAGAATCATCAAGATTGGGTGAAAAAATGTTGGCTGAGATTTCAGGCAACTCGTAGTTTTTTGGAAGCTTGGCAACCCCTTTCCATGAAAGTGATTTTTGCCAGTCTCTGCTTAGGGCTACAACAACAGCAAACAAACCATAGAGAGAGAACTTGAAACTGCTTTATTTTGTCAAGTTTCAAAGAGCTAGCACAAACCGTGTTTGATTTAGAGTTCCAAATACATGTATCCCTATAGGAGAAAACAGAGTGAAACCTAAAAATGAAAATGGTTACTGCAAACGAACGGTTTAACCTAGAAGAACGAAATTTGGTTTTGGTGTACTGATCATTACCTGAAAGAATCATCAAGTTTGGGTGAAAAAATGTTGGCTGAGATTTCAGGCAACTTGTAATTTTTTGGAATCTTGGCAACCCGTTTCCATGAAAGTGATTTTCGCCAGTCTCTGCTTAGGGATACATGAACAGCAAGCAAACCATAGAGATAGAACTTGAAACTGCTTTATTGTGTCAAGTTTCAAAGAGCTAGCAAAAACCGTGTTTGATTTAAAGTTCCAAATACATGTATCCCTATAGGAGAAAAGAGAGTAAAACCTAAAAATGAAACAGTTATTGCAAACGAACGGTTTATCCTAGAAGAACAAAATTTGGTGAGCCAAGTGGTTTTGGTGTACTGATCATTATCAGAAAGAATCATCAAGATTGGGTGAAAAAAATTTGGCTGAGATTTCAGGCAACTTGTAGTTTTTTGGAAGCTTGGCAACCCCTTTCCATGAAAGTGATTTTCGCCAGTCTCTTCTTAGAGCTACATCAACAGCAAACAAACCATAGAGATAGAACTTGAAACTGCTTTATTGTGTCAAGTTTCAAAAAGCTAGCACAAACCGTGTTTGATTTAGAGTTCCAAATACATGTATCCCTATAGGAGAAAACAGAGTGAAACCTAAAAATGAAAACGGTTACTCCAAACGAACAGTTTAACCTAGAAGAACGAAATTTGGTGAGCCAAGTGGTTTTGGTGTACTGATCATTACCTGAAAGAATCATCAAGATTGGGTGAAAAAATGTTGGCTGAGATTTCAGGCAACTCGTAGTTTTTTGGAAGCTTGGCAACCCCTTTCCATGTAAGTGATTTTTTCCAGTCTCTGCTTAGGGCTTCATCAACAGCAAACAAACCATAGAGAAAGAACTTGAAACTGCTTTATTGTGTCAAGTTTCAAAGAGCTAGCATAAACCGTGTTTGATTTAGAGTTCCAAATACATGTATCCTTATAGGAGAAAACAGAGTGAAACCTAAAAATGAAAACGGTTACTGCAAACGAACGGTTTAACCTAGAAGAACAAAATTTGGTGACCCAAGTGGTTTTGGTGTACTGATCATTACCTGAAAGAATCATCAAGATTGGGTCAAAAACTGTTGGCTGAGATTTCAGGCAACTCGTAGTTTTTTGGAAGCTTGTCAACCCCTTTCCATGAAAGTGAT
Source organism: Ictidomys tridecemlineatus (assembly GCF_052094955.1). NCBI lineage: Eukaryota > Metazoa > Chordata > Mammalia > Rodentia > Sciuridae > Ictidomys > Ictidomys tridecemlineatus. The sequence goes on along the minus strand of NW_027522515.1, from coordinate 75,756 downwards.
TTTTGCCAGTCTCTGTGTAGGGCTACATCAACAGCAAACAAACCATAGAGATAGAACTTGAAACATCTTTATTGTGTCAAGTTTCAAAGAGCTAGCACAAACCGTGTTTGATTTAGAGTTCCAAATACATGTATCCCTATAGGAGAAAAGAGAGTGAAACCTAAAAATGAAAACGGTTACTGCAAACGAACGGTTTATCCTAGAAGAACGAAATTTGGTGAGCCAAGTGGTTTTCGTGTACTGATCATTACCTGAAAGAATCGTCAAGATTGGGTGAAAAAATGTTTGCTGAGATTACAAGCAACTCGTAGTTTTTTGGAAGCTTGGCAACCCCTTTCCATGAATGTGATTTTCGCCAGTCTCTGCTTAGGGCTACATCAACAGCAAACAAACCATAGAGATAAAACTTGAAACTGCTTTATTGTGTCAAGTTTCAAAGAGCTAGCACAAACCGTGTTTGATTTAGAGTTCCAAATACATGTATCCCTAAAGGAGAAAACAGAGTGAAACCTAAAAATGAAAATGGTTACTGCAAACGAACAGTTTAACCTAGAAGAACGAAATATGGTGAGCCAAGTGGTTTTGGTGTGCTGATCATTACCTGAAAGAATCATCAAGATTGGGTCAAAAAATGTTGGCTGAGATTTCAGGCAACTCGTAGTTTTTTGGAAGCTTGGCAACCCCTTTCCATGAAAGTGATTTTTGCCAGTCTCTGCTTAGGGCTACATCAACAGAAAACAAACCATACAGATAGAACTTGAAACTGCTTTATTGTGTCAAGTTTCAAAGAGCTAGCACAAACCGTGTTTGATTCAGAGTTCCAAATACATGTATCCCTATAGAAGAAAACAGAGTGAAACCTAAAAATGAAAATGGTTATTGTAAACGAACGGTTTAACCTAGAAGAACGAAATTTGGTGACCCAAGTGGCTTTGGTGTGCTGATAATTACCTGAAAGAATCATCAAGATTGGGTGAAAAAATGTTGGCTGAGATTTCAGGCAACTTGTAGTTTTTTGTAAGCTTGGCAACCCCTTTCCATGAAAGTGATTTTCGCCAGTCTCTGCTTAGGGCTTCATCAACAGCAAACAAACCATAGAGATAGAACTTGAAACTGCTTTATTGTGTCAAGTTTCAAAGAGCTAGCATGAACCGTGTTTGATTTAGAGTTCCAAATACATGTATCCCTATAGGAGAAAACAGAGTGAAACCTAAAAATGAAAACGGTTACTGCAAACGAACGGTTTAACCTAGAAGAACGAAATTTGGTGACCCAAGTGGTTTTGGTTTACTGATCATTACCTGAAAGAATCATCAAGATTGGGTGAAAAAATGTTGGCTGAGATTTCAGGAAACTCGTAGTTTTTTGGAAGCTCGGCAACCCCTTTCCATGAAAGTGATTTTCGCCAGTCTCTGCTTAGGACTACATCAACAGCAAACAAACCATACAGATAGAACTTGGAACTGCTTTATTTTGTCAAGTTTCAAAGAGCTAGCACAAACCGTGTTTGATTTAGAGTTCCAAATACATGTATCCCTATAGGAGAAAACAGTGAAACATAAAAATGAAAACGGTTACTGCAAACGAACGGTTTAACCTAGAAGAACGAAATTTGGTGAGCCAAGTGGTTTTGCTGTACTGATCATTACCTGAAAGAATCATCAAGATTGGGTGAAAAAATGTTTGCTGAGATATCAGGAAATTCGTAGTTTTTTGGAAGCTTGGCAACCCCTTTCCATGAAAGTGATTTTCGCCACTCTCTGCTTAGGGCTACATCAACAGCAAACAAACCATAGAGATTGAACTTGAAACTGCTTTATTGTGTCAAATTTCAAAGAGCTAGCACAAACCGTGTTTGATTTACATTTCAAATACATGTATCACTATAGGAGAAAACAGAGTGAAACCTAAAAATGAAAACTTTTACTGCAAACGAACGGTTTAACCTAGAAGAACGAAATTTGGTGAGCCAAGTGGTTTTGGTGTACTGATCATTACCTGAAAGAATCATCAAGATTGGGTGAAAAAATGTTGGCTGAGATTTCAGGCAACTCGTAGTTTTTTGGAAGCTTGGCAAACCCTTTCCATGAAAGTGATTTTCGCCAGTCTCTGCTTAGGGATACATCAACAGCAAACAAACCATAGAGATAGAACTTGAAACTGCTTTATTGTGTCAAGTTTCAAAGAGCTAGGACAAACCGTGTTTGATTTAGAGTTCCAAATACATGTATCCCTATAGGAGAAAACAGAGTGAAACCTAAAAATGAAAACGGTTACTACAAATGAACGGTTTAACCTAGAAGAACGAAATTTGGTGAGCCAAGTGGTTTTGGTGCACTGATCATTACCTGAAAGAATCATCAAGATTGGGTGAAAAAATGTTGGCTGAGATTTCAGGTAACTCGTAGTTTTTTGGAAGCCTGGCAACAACTTTCCATGAAAGTGATTTTGGCCAGTCTCTTCTTAGGGCTACATCAACAGCAAACAAACCATAGAGATAGAACATGAAACTGCTTTATTGTGTCAAGTTTCAAAAAGCTAGCACAAACCGTGATTGATTTAGAGTTCCAAATACATGTATCCCTATAGGAAAAAACAGAGTGAAACCTAAAAATAAAAACGGTTGCTGCAAACGAACGGTTTAACCTAGAAGAACGAAATTTGGTGAGCCAAATAGTTTTGGTATACTGATCATTACCTGAAAGAATCATCGATATTGGGTGAAAAAATGTTGGCTGAGATTTCAGGCAACTGGTAGTTTTTTGGAAGCTTGGCAACCCCTTTCCATGAAAGTGATTTTCGCCACTCTCTGCTTAGAGCTACATCAACAGCAAACAAACCATAGAGATAGAACTTGAAACTGCTTTATTGTGTCAAGTTTCAAAGAGCTAGCAGAAACCGTGTTTGATTTAGAGTTCCAAATACATGTATCCCTATAGGAGAAAAGAGAGTGAAACCTAAAAATGAAAACGGTTACTGCAAACGAACGGTTTAACCTACAAGAACGAAATTTGGTGAGCCAAGTGGTTTTGGTGTACTGATCATTACCTGAAAGAATCATCAAGATTGGGTGAAAAAATGTTGGCTGAGATTTCAGGCAACTCGTAGTTTTTTGGAAGCTTGGCAACCCCTTTCCATGAAAGTGATTTTCGCCAGTCTCTGCTTCGGGCTACATCAACAGCAATCAAACCATAGAGATAGAACTTGAAACTCCTTTATTGTGTCAAGTTTCAAAGAGCTAGCACAAACCGTGTTTGATTTAGAGTTCCAAATACATGTATCCCTATAGGAGAAAACAGAGTGAAACCTAAAAATGAAAACGGTTACTGCAAACGAACGGTTTAACCAAGAAGAACGAAATTTGGTGAGCCAAGTGGTTTTGTTGTACTGATCATTACTTGAAAGAATCATCAGGATTGGGTGAAAAAATGTTGGCTGAGATTTCAGGCATATTGTAGTTTTTTGAAAGCTTGGCAACCCCTTTCCAAGAAAGTGATTTTCGCCAGTCTCTCCTTAGGGCTACATCAACAGCAAACAAACCATAGATATAGAACTTGAAACTGCTTTATTGTGTCAAGTTTCAAAGTGCTAGCACAAACCGTGTTTGATTTAGAGTTCCAAATACATGTATCCCTATAGGAGAAAACAGAGTGAAACCTAAAAATGAAAACGGTTACTGCAAAGAACGTTTTAACCTAGAAGAACGAAATTTGGTGAGCCAAGTGGTTTTGGTGTACTGATCATTACCTGAAAGAATCATCAAGATTGGGTTAAAAAATGTTGGCTTAGATTTCAGGCAACTCGTATTTTTTTGGAACCTGGGCATCCCGTTTCCATGAAAGTGATTTTCGCCACTCTCTGCCTAGGGCTACATCAACAGCAAACAAACCATAAAGATAGAACTTGAAACTGCTTTATTGTGTCAAGTTTCAAAGAGCTAGCACAAACCGTGTTTGTTTTACAATTCCAAATACATGTATCCCTTAGAAGAAAACAGAGTGAAACCTAAAAATGAAAACGGTTACTGCAAACGAACGGTTTAACCTAGAAGAACGAAATTTGGTGAGCCAAGTAGTTTTGGTGTACTGATCATTACCTGAAAGAGTCATCGATATTGGGTGAAAAAATGTTGGCTGAGATTTCAGACAACTCGTAGTTTTTTGGAAGCTTGGCAACCCCTTTCCATGAAAGTGATTTTCGCCAGTCTCTGCTTAGGGCTACATCAACAGCAATCAAACCATAGAGAGAGAACTTGAAACTGCTTTATTGTGTCAAGTTTCAAAGAGCTAGCACAAACCGTGTTTGATTTAGAGTTCCAAATACATGTATCCCTATAGGAGAAAACAGAGTGAAACCTAAAAATGAAAACGGTTACTGCAAAAGAACGGTTTAACCTAGAAGAACGAAATTTAGTGAGCCAAGTGGTTTTCGTGTACTGATCATAACCTGAAAGAATCATCAAGATTGGGTGAAAAAATGTTGGCTGATATTTCAGGCAACTCGTAGTTTTTTGGAAGCTTGGCAACCCCTTTTCATGAAAGTGATTTTCGCCAGTCTCTGCTTAGGGCTACATCAACAGCAAACAAACCATAAAGATAGAACTTGAAACTGCTTTATTGTGTCAAGTTTCAAAGAGCTAGCAGAAACCGTGTTTGTTTTACAGTTCCAAATACATGTATCCCCATAGAAGAAAACAGAGTGAAACCTAAAAATGAAAACGGTTACTGCAAACGAACGGTTTAACCTAGAAGAACGAAATTTGGTGAGCCAAATAGTTTTGGTATACTGATCATTACCTGAAATAATCATCGATATTGGGTGAAAAAATGTTGGCTGAGATTTCAGGCAACTCGTCGTTTTTTGGAAGCTTGGCAACCACTTTCCATGAAAGTGATTTTCGCCACTCTCTGCTTAAGGCTACATCAACAGCAAACAAACCATAGAGATAGAACGTGAAACTGCTTTATTGTGTCATGTTTGAAAGAGCTAGCAGAAACCGTGTTTGATTTAGAGTTCCAAATACATGTATCCCTATAGGAGAAAACAGAGTGAAACCTAAAAATGAAAACGGTTACTGCAAAAGAACGGTTTAACCTAGAAGAACGAAATTCGGTGAGCCAAGTGGTTTTCGTGTACTGATCATAACCTGAAAGAATCATCAAGATTGGGTGAAAAAATGTTGGCTGAGATTTCAGGCAACTCGTAGTTTTATGGAAGCTTGGAAACCCCTTTCCATGAAAGTGATTTTTTTCCAGTCTCTGCTTAGGGCTACATCAAAAGCAAACAAACCATAGAGATTGAACTTGAAACTGCTTTATTGTGTCAAGTTTCAAAGAGCTAGCACAAATCGTGTTTGATTCAGAGTTCCAAATACATGTATCCCTATAGGAGAAAACAGAGTGAAACCTAAAAATGAAATCGGTTACTGCAAACGAACGGTTTAACCAAGACGAACGAAATTTGGTGAGCCAAGTGGTTTTGGTGTACTGATCATTACCTGAAAGAATCATCAAGATTGGGTGAAAAAATGTTGGCTGAGATTTCAGGCAACTCGTAGTTTTTTGGAAGCTTGGCAACCCCTTTCCATGAAAGTGATTTTCGCCAGTCTCTGCTTAGGGCTACATCAACAGCAAACAAACCATAGAGATAGAACTTGAAACTGCTTTATTGTGTCAAGTTTCAAAGAGCTAGCACAAACCGTGTTTGATTTAGAGTTCCAAATACATGTATCCCTATAGTAGAAAATTTAGTGAAACCTAAAAATGAAAACGGTTACTGCAAATGAACGGTTTAACCTAGAAGAACGAAATTTGGTGAGCCAAATAGTTTTGGTGTACTGATCATTACCTGAAAGAATCATCGATATTGGGTGAAAAAATGTTGGCTGAGATTTCAGGCAACTCGTAGTTTTTGGGAAGCTTGACAACCCCTTTCCATGAAAGTGATTTTCGCCAGATCTGCTTAGGGCTACATATACAGTAAACAAACTATAGAGATAGAACTTGATACTGCTTTATTGTGTCAAGAATCAAAGAGCTAGCACAAACCGTGTTTGATTTAGAGTTCCAAATACATGTATCCCTATAGGAGAAAATTGAGTGAAACCTAAAAATGGAAACGGTTACTGCAAACGAACGATTTAACATAGAAGAACGAAATTTGGAGAGCCAAGTGATTTTGGTGTACTAATCATTACCTGACAGAATCATCAAGATTGGGTGAAAAATGTTTGCTGAGATTTCAGGCAACTCGTAGTGTTTTGGAAGCTTGGCAACCCCTTTCCATGAATGTGATTTTCGCCAGTCTCTGCTTAGGGCTACATCAACAGCAAACAAACCATAGAGACAGAACTTGAAACTGCTTTATTGTGTCAAGATTCAAAGAGCTAGCACAAACTGTGTTTGATTTAGAGTTCCAAATACATGTATCCCTATAGGAGAAAACAGAGTGAAACGTAAAAATTAAAACGGTTACTGCAAACGAATGGTTTAACTTAAAAAAAGAAAATTTGGTGAGCCAGGTGGTTTTGGTGTACTGATCATTACCTGAAAGAATCATCAAGATTGGGTGAAAAAATGTTTGCTGAGATTTTAGGCAACTCGTAGTGTTTTGGAAGCTTGGCAACCCCTTTCCATTAAAGTGACTTTCGCCAGTCTCTGCTTAGGGCTACATCAACAGCAAACAAACCATAGAAATAGAACTTGAACCTGCTTTATTGTGTCAAGTTTCAAAGAGCTAGCACAAACCTGATTTAGAGTTCCAAATACATGTATCCCTATCGGAGAAAACAGAGTGAAACCTAAAAATGAAAACGGTTACTGCAACCGAACGGTTTAACATAGAAGAACGAAATTTGGTGAGCCAAGTGGTTTTTGTGTACTGATCATAACCTGAAAGAATCATCAAGATTGGGTGAAAAAATGTTTGCTGAGATTTCAGGCAACTCGTAGTTTTTTGGAAGCTTGGCAACCCCTTTCCATGAAAGTGATTTTCGCCAGTCTCTGCTTAGGGCTACATGAACAGCAAACAAACCATAGAGATAGAACTTGAAATTGTTTTATTGTGACAAGTTTCAAAGAGCTAGCACAAACCGTGTTTGATTTAGAGTTCCAAATACATGTATCCCTATAGGAGAAAACAGAGTGAAACCTAAAAATGAAAACGGTGACTGCAAACGAACGATTTAACATAGAAGAACGAAATTTGGTGAGCCAAGTGGTTTTGGTGTACTGATCATTACCTGAAAGAATCATCAAGATTGGGTGAAAAAATGTTTGCTGAGATTTCAGGCAACTCGTAGTGTTTTGGAAGCTTGGCAACCCCTTTCCATGAAAGTGATTTTCGCCAGTCTCTGCTAAGGGCTACATCAACAGCAAACAAACCATAGAGACAGAACTTGAAACTGCTTTATTGTGTCAAGATTCAAAGAGCTAGCACAAACCGTGTTTGATTTAGAGTTCCAAATACATGTATCCCTATAGGAGAAAACAGAGTGAAACCCAAAAATGAAAACGGTTACTGGAAACGAATGGTTTAACCTAGAAAAACGAAATTTGGTGAGCCAAGTGGTTTTGGTGTACTGATCATTACCTGAAAGAATCATCAAGATTGGGTGAAAAAATGTTTGCTGAGATTTCAGGCAACTCGTAGTTTTTTGGAAGCTTGGCAACCCCTTTCCATGAAAGTGATTTTCGCCAGTCTCTGCTTAGGGCTACATCAACAGCAAACAAACCATAGAAATAGAACTTGAAACTGCTTTATTGTGTCAAGTTTCAAAGAGCTAGCACAAACCTGATTTAGAGTTCCAAATACATGTATCCCTATAGAAGAAAACAGAGTGAAACCTAAAAATGAAAACGGTAACTGCAAACGAACAGTTTAACCTAGAAGAACGAAATTTGGTGAGCCAAGTGGTGTTGGTGTACTGATCATTACCTGAAAGAATCATCAAGATTGGGTGAAAAAATGTTGGCTGAGATTTCAGGCAACTCGTAGTTTTTTGGAAGCTTTGCAACCCCTTTCCATGAAAGTGATTTTCGCCAGTCTCTGCTTACTGCTACATCAACAGCAAACAAACCATAGAGATAGAACTTGAAATTGTTTTATTGTGTCAAGTTTCAAAGAGCTAGCAAAAACCGTGTTTCATTTAGAGTTCCAAATACATGTATCCCTATAGGAGAAAACAGAGTGAAACATAAAATGAAAATGGTAACTGCAAACGAACGGTTTAACCTAGAAGAACGAAATTTGGTGAGCCAAGTGGTGTTGGTGTACTGATCATTACCTGAAAGAATCATCAAGATTGGGTGAAAAAATGTTTGCTGAAATTTCAGGCAACTCGTATTTTTTTGGAAGCTTGGCAACCCCTTTCCATTAAAGTGATTTTCGCCAGTCTCTGCTTAGGGCTACATCGACAGCAAACAAACCATAAAGATAGAAATTGAAACTGTTTTATTGTGTCAAGTTTCAAGGACCTAGCACAAACCGTGTTTGATTTAGAGTTCCAAATACATGTATCCCTATAGGAGAAAACAGAGTGAAACCTAAAAATGAAAACGGTTACTGCAAACGAACGGTTTAACCTAGAAGAACGAAATTTGGTGAGCCAAGTTGTTTTGGTGTACTGATCATTTTCTGAAAGAATCATCAAGATTGGGTGAAAAAATGTTTGCTGAGATTTCAGACAACTCGTAGTTTTTTTAATGCTTGGCAACCCCTTTCCATGAAAGTGATTTTCGCCAGTCTCTGCTTAGGGTTACATCAACAGCAAACAAACCATAGAGATAGAACTTGAAACTGCTTTATTGTGTCAACTTTCAAAGAGCTAGCACAAACCGTGTTTCATTTAGAGTTCCAAATACATGTATCCCTATAGGAGAAAACAGAGTGAAACCTAAAAATGAAAACGGTTACTGCAAACGAACGGTTTAAACTAGAAGAACGAAATTTGGTGAGCCAAGTGGTTTTGGTATACTGATCATTACTTGAAAGAATCATCAAGATTGGGTGAAAAAAATGCGTGCTGAAATTTCAGGCAACTTGTAGTTTTTTGGAAGCTTGGCAAACCCTTTCCATGAAAGTGATTTTCGCCAGTCTCTGCTTAGGGCTACATCAACAGCAAACAAATCATAGAGACAGAACTTGAAAGTGCTTTAATGGGTCAAGTTTCAAAGAGCTAGCACAAATCGTGTTTGATTTAGAGTTCCAAATACATGTATCTTTATAGGAGAAAACGGAGTGAAACATAAAAATGAAAAAGGTTACTGCAAACGAACGGTTTAACCTACAAGAACAAAAGTGGTGAGCCTAGTGGTTTTGGTGTACTGATCATTACCTGAAAGAATCATCAAGATTGGGTGAAAAAATGTTTGCTGAGATTTCAGGCAACTCGTAGTTTTTTGGAAGCTTGGCAACCCCTTTCCATGAAAGTGATTTTCGCCAGTCTCTGCTTAGGGCTACATCAACAGCAAACAAACCATGGAGATAGAACTTGAAACTGCTTTATTGTGTCAAGATTCAAAGAGCTAGCACAAACCGTGTTTCATTTAGAGTTCGAAATACATGTATTTCTATAGGAATAAACAGAGTGAAACCTAAAAATGAAAACGGTTACTGCAAACGAAGGGTTTAACCTAGAAGAACGAAATTTGGTGAGCCAAGTGGTTTTGGTGTACTGATCATTACCTGAAAGAATCATCAAGATTGGGTGAAAAAATGTTTGCTGAGATTTCAGGCAACTCGTAGTATTTTTGAAGCTTGCCAACCCCTTTCCATTAAAGTGACTTTCGCCAGTCTCTGCTTAGGGCTACATCAACAGCAAACAAACCATATAAATAGAACTTGAACCTGCTTTATTGTGTCAAGTTTCAAAGAGCTAGCACAAACCTGATTTAGAGTTCCAAATACATGTATCCCTATAGGAGAAAACAGAGTGAAACCTAAAAATGAAAACGGTTACCGCAACCGAACTGTTTAACATAGAAGAACAAAATTTGGTGAGCCAAGTGGTTTTTGTGTACTGATCATAACCTGAAAGAATCATCAAGATTGGGTGTAAAAATGTTTGCTGAGATTTCAGGCAACTCGTAGTTTTTTGGAAACTTGGCAACCCCTTTCCATGAAAGTGATTTTCGCCAGTCTCTGCTTAGGGCTACATGAACAGCAAACAAACCATAGAGACAGAACTTGAAATTGTTTTATTGTGTCGAGTTTCAAAGAGCTAGCACAAACCGTGTTTGATTTAGAGTTCCAAATACACGTATCCCTATAGGAGAAAACAGAGTGAAACCCAAAAATGAAAACGGTTAATGCAAACGAATGGTTTAACCTAGAAAAACGAAATTTGGTGAGCCAAGTGGTTTTGGTGTACTGATCATTACTTGAAAGAATCATCAAGATTGGGTGAAAAAATGTTTGCTGAGATTTCAGGCAACTCGTAGTGTTTTGGAAGCTTGGCAACCCCTTTCCATGAAAGTGATTGTCGCCAGTCTCTGCTTAGGGCTACATCAACAGCAAACAAACCATAGAAATAGAACTTGAAACTGCTTTATTGTGTCAAGTTTCAAAGAGCTAGCACAAACCTGATTTAGAGTTCCAAATACATGTATCCCTATAGAAGAAAACAGAGTGAAACCTAAAAATGAAAACGGTAACTGCAAACGAACAGTTTAACCTAGAAGAACGAAATTTGGTGAGCCAAGTGGTGTTGGTGTACTGATCATTACCTGAAAGAATCATCAAGATTGGGTGAAAAAATGTTGGCTGAGATTTCAGGCAACTCGTAGTTTTTTGGAAGCTTTGCAACCCCTTTCCATGAAAGTGATTTTCGCCAGTCTCTGCTTACTGCTACATCAACAGCAAACAAACCATAGAGATAGAACTTGAAATTGTTTTATTGTGTCAAGTTTCAAAGAGCTAGCAAAAACCGTGTTTCATTTAGAGTTCCAAATACATGTATCCCTATAGGAGAAAACAGAGTGAAACATAAAATGAAAATGGTAACTGCAAACGAACGGTTTAACCTAGAAGAACGAAATTTGGTGAGCCAAGTGGTGTTGGTGTACTGATCATTACCTGAAAGAATCATCAAGATTGGGTGAAAAAATGTTTGCTGAAATTTCAGGCAACTCGTATTTTTTTGGAAGCTTGGCAACCCCTTTCCATTAAAGTGATTTTCGCCAGTCTCTGCTTAGGGCTACATCGACAGCAAACAAACCATAAAGATAGAAATTGAAACTGTTTTATTGTGTCAAGTTTCAAGGACCTAGCACAAACCGTGTTTGATTTAGAGTTCCAAATACATGTATCCCTATAGGAGAAAACAGAGTGAAACCTAAAAATGAAAACGGTTACTGCAAACGAACGGTTTAACCTAGAAGAACGAAATTTGGTGAGCCAAGTTGTTTTGGTGTACTGATCATTTTCTGAAAGAATCATCAAGATTGGGTGAAAAAATGTTTGCTGAGATTTCAGACAACTCGTAGTTTTTTTAATGCTTGGCAACCCCTTTCCATGAAAGTGATTTTCGCCAGTCTCTGCTTAGGGTTACATCAACAGCAAACAAACCATAGAGATAGAACTTGAAACTGCTTTATTGTGTCAACTTTCAAAGAGCTAGCACAAACCGTGTTTCATTTAGAGTTCCAAATACATGTATCCCTATAGGAGAAAACAGAGTGAAACCTAAAAATGAAAACGGTTACTGCAAACGAACGGTTTAAACTAGAAGAACGAAATTTGGTGAGCCAAGTGGTTTTGGTATACTGATCATTACTTGAAAGAATCATCAAGATTGGGTGAAAAAAATGCGTGCTGAAATTTCAGGCAACTTGTAGTTTTTTGGAAGCTTGGCAAACCCTTTCCATGAAAGTGATTTTCGCCAGTCTCTGCTTAGGGCTACATCAACAGCAAACAAACCATAGAGACAGAACTTGAAAGTGCTTTAATGGGTCAAGTTTCAAAGAGCTAGCACAAATCGTGTTTGATTTAGAGTTCCAAATACATGTATCTTTATAGGAGAAAACGGAGTGAAACATAAAAATGAAAAAGGTTACTGCAAACGAACGGTTTAACCTACAAGAACAAAAGTGGTGAGCCTAGTGGTTTTGGTGTACTGATCATTACCTGAAAGAATCATCAAGATTGGGTGAAAAAATGTTTGCTGAGATTTCAGGCAACTCGTAGTTTTTTGGAAGCTTGGCAACCCCTTTCCATGAAAGTGATTTTCGCCAGTCTCTGCTTAGGGCTACATCAACAGCAAACAAACCATGGAGATAGAACTTGAAACTGCTTTATTGTGTCAAGATTCAAAGAGCTAGCACAAACCGTGTTTCATTTAGAGTTCGAAATACATGTATTTCTATAGGAATAAACAGAGTGAAACCTAAAAATGAAAACGGTTACTGCAAACGAAGGGTTTAACCTAGAAGAACGAAATTTGGTGAGCCAAGTGGTTTTGGTGTACTGATCATTACCTGAAAGAATCATCAAGATTGGGTGAAAAAATGTTTGCTGAGATTTCAGGCAACTCGTAGTATTTTTGAAGCTTGCCAACCCCTTTCCATTAAAGTGACTTTCGCCAGTCTCTGCTTAGGGCTACATCAACAGCAAACAAACCATATAAATAGAACTTGAACCTGCTTTATTGTGTCAAGTTTCAAAGAGCTAGCACAAACCTGATTTAGAGTTCCAAATACATGTATCCCTATAGGAGAAAACAGAGTGAAACCTAAAAATGAAAACGGTTACCGCAACCGAACTGTTTAACATAGAAGAACAAAATTTGGTGAGCCAAGTGGTTTTTGTGTACTGATCATAACCTGAAAGAATCATCAAGATTGGGTGTAAAAATGTTTGCTGAGATTTCAGGCAACTCGTAGTTTTTTGGAAACTTGGCAACCCCTTTCCATGAAAGTGATTTTCGCCAGTCTCTGCTTAGGGCTACATGAACAGCAAACAAACCATAGAGACAGAACTTGAAATTGTTTTATTGTGTCGAGTTTCAAAGAGCTAGCACAAACCGTGTTTGATTTAGAGTTCCAAATACACGTATCCCTATAGGAGAAAACAGAGTGAAACCCAAAAATGAAAACGGTTAATGCAAACGAATGGTTTAACCTAGAAAAACGAAATTTGGTGAGCCAAGTGGTTTTGGTGTACTGATCATTACTTGAAAGAATCATCAAGATTGGGTGAAAAAATGTTTGCTGAGATTTCAGGCAACTCGTAGTGTTTTGGAAGCTTGGCAACCCCTTTCCATGAAAGTGATTGTCGCCAGTCTCTGCTTAGGGCTACATCAACAGCAAACAAACCATAGAAATAGAACTTGAAACTGCTTTATTGTGTCAAGTTTCAAAGAGCTAGCACAAACCTGATTTAGAGTTCCAAATACATGTATCCCTATAGAAGAAAACAGAGTGAAACCTAAAAATGAAAACGGTAACTGCAAACGAACAGTTTAACCTAGAAGAACGAAATTTGGTGAGCCAAGTGGTGTTGGTGTACTGATCATTACCTGAAAGAATCATCAAGATTGGGTGAAAAAATGTTGGCTGAGATTTCAGGCAACTCGTAGTTTTTTGGAAGCTTTGCAACCCCTTTCCATGAAAGTGATTTTCGCCAGTCTCTGCTTACTGCTACATCAACAGCAAACAAACCATAGAGATAGAACTTGAAATTGTTTTATTGTGTCAAGTTTCAAAGAGCTAGCAAAAACCGTGTTTCATTTAGAGTTCCAAATACATGTATCCCTATAGGAGAAAACAGAGTGAAACATAAAATGAAAATGGTAACTGCAAACGAACGGTTTAACCTATAAGAACGAAATTTGGTGAGCCAAGTGGTGTTGGTGTACTGATCATTACCTGAAAGAATCATCAAGATTGGGTGAAAAAATGTTTGCTGAAATTTCAGGCAACTCGTATTTTTTTGGAAGCTTGGCAACCCCTTTCCATTAAAGTGATTTTCGCCAGTCTCTGCTTAGGGCTACATCGACAGCAAACAAACCATAAAGATAGAAATTGAAACTGTTTTATTGTGTCAAGTTTCAAGGACCTAGCACAAACCGTGTTTGATTTAGAGTTCCAAATACATGTATCCCTATAGGAGAAAACAGAGTGAAACCTAAAAATGAAAACGGTTACTGCAAACGAACGGTTTAACCTAGAAGAACGAAATTTGGTGAGCCAAGTTGTTTTGGTGTACTGATCATTTTCTGAAAGAATCATCAAGATTGGGTGAAAAAATGTTTGCTGAGATTTCAGACAACTCGTAGTTTTTTTAATGCTTGGCAACCCCTTTCCATGAAAGTGATTTTCGCCAGTCTCTGCTAAGGGCTACATCAACAGCAAACAAACCATAGAGACAGAAATTGAAACTGCTTTATTGTGTCAAGATTCAAAGAGCTAGCACAAACCGTGTTTGATTTAGAGTTCCAAATACACGTATCCCTATAGGAGAAAACAGAGTGAAACCCAAAAATGAAAACGGTTAATGCAAACGAATGGTTTAACCTAGAAAAACGAAATTTGGTGAGCCAAGTGGTTTTGGTGTACTGATCATTACTTGAAAGAATCATCAAGATTGGGTGAAAAAATGTTTGCTGAGATTTCAGGCAACTCGTAGTGTTTTGGAAGCTTGGCAACCCCTTTCCATGAAAGTGATTGTCGCCAGTCTCTGCTTAGGGCTACATCAACAGCAAACAAACCATAGAAATAGAACTTGAAACTGCTTTATTGTGTCAAGTTTCAAAGAGCTAGCACAAACCTGATTTAGAGTTCCAAATACATGTATCCCTATAGAAGAAAACAGAGTGAAACCTAAAAATGAAAACGGTAACTGCAAACGAACAGTTTAACCTAGAAGAACGAAATTTGGTGAGCCAAGTGGTGTTGGTGTACTGATCATTACCTGAAAGAATCATCAAGATTGGGTGAAAAAATGTTGGCTGAGATTTCAGGCAACTCGTAGTTTTTTGGAAGCTTTGCAACCCCTTTCCATGAAAGTGATTTTCGCCAGTCTCTGCTTACTGCTACATCAACAGCAAACAAACCATAGAGATAGAACTTGAAATTGTTTTATTGTGTCAAGTTTCAAAGAGCTAGCAAAAACCGTGTTTCATTTAGAGTTCCAAATACATGTATCCCTATAGGAGAAAACAGAGTGAAACATAAAATGAAAATGGTAACTGCAAACGAACGGTTTAACCTAGAAGAACGAAATTTGGTGAGCCAAGTGGTGTTGGTGTACTGATCATTACCTGAAAGAATCATCAAGATTGGGTGAAAAAATGTTTGCTGAAATTTCAGGCAACTCGTATTTTTTTGGAAGCTTGGCAACCCCTTTCCATTAAAGTGATTTTCGCCAGTCTCTGCTTAGGGCTACATCGACAGCAAACAAACCATAAAGATAGAAATTGAAACTGTTTTATTGTGTCAAGTTTCAAGGACCTAGCACAAACCGTGTTTGATTTAGAGTTCCAAATACATGTATCCCTATAGGAGAAAACAGAGTGAAACCTAAAAATGAAAACGGTTACTGCAAACGAACGGTTTAACCTAGAAGAACGAAATTTGGTGAGCCAAGTTGTTTTGGTGTACTGATCATTTTCTGAAAGAATCATCAAGATTGGGTGAAAAAATGTTTGCTGAGATTTCAGACAACTCGTAGTTTTTTTAATGCTTGGCAACCCCTTTCCATGAAAGTGATTTTCGCCAGTCTCTGCTTAGGGTTACATCAACAGCAAACAAACCATAGAGATAGAACTTGAAACTGCTTTATTGTGTCAACTTTCAAAGAGCTAGCACAAACCGTGTTTCATTTAGAGTTCCAAATACATGTATCCCTATAGGAGAAAACAGAGTGAAACCTAAAAATGAAAACGGTTACTGCAAACGAACGGTTTAAACTAGAAGAACGAAATTTGGTGAGCCAAGTGGTTTTGGTATACTGATCATTACTTGAAAGAATCATCAAGATTGGGTGAAAAAAATGCGTGCTGAAATTTCAGGCAACTTGTAGTTTTTTGGAAGCTTGGCAAACCCTTTCCATGAAAGTGATTTTCGCCAGTCTCTGCTTAGGGCTACATCAACAGCAAACAAACCATAGAGACAGAACTTGAAAGTGCTTTAATGGGTCAAGTTTCAAAGAGCTAGCACAAATCGTGTTTGATTTAGAGTTCCAAATACATGTATCTTTATAGGAGAAAACGGAGTGAAACATAAAAATGAAAAAGGTTACTGCAAACGAACAGTTTAACCTACAAGAACAAAAGTGGTGAGCCTAGTGGTTTTGGTGTACTGATCATTACCTGAAAGAATCATCAAGATTGGGTGAAAAAATGTTTGCTGAGATTTCAGGCAACTCGTAGTATTTTTGAAGCTTGCCAACCCCTTTCCATTAAAGTGACTTTCGCCAGTCTCTGCTTAGGGCTACATCAACAGCAAACAAACCATATAAATAGAACTTGAACCTGCTTTATTGTGTCAAGTTTCAAAGAGCTAGCACAAACCTGATTTAGAGTTCCAAATACATGTATCCCTATAGGAGAAAACAGAGTGAAACCTAAAAATGAAAACGGTTACCGCAACCGAACTGTTTAACATAGAAGAACAAAATTTGGTGAGCCAAGTGGTTTTTGTGTACTGATCATAACCTGAAAGAATCATCAAGATTGGGTGTAAAAATGTTTGCTGAGATTTCAGGCAACTCGTAGTTTTTTGGAAACTTGGCAACCCCTTTCCATGAAAGTGATTTTCGCCAGTCTCTGCTTAGGGCTACATGAACAGCAAACAAACCATAGAGACAGAACTTGAAATTGTTTTATTGTGTCGAGTTTCAAAGAGCTAGCACAAACCGTGTTTGATTTAGAGTTCCAAATACATGTATCCCTATAGGAGAAAACAGAGTGAAACCCAAAAATGAAAACGGTTACTGGAAACGAATGGTTTAACCTAGAAAAACGAAATTTGGTGAGCCAAGTGGTTTTGGTGTACTGATCATTACCTGAAAGAATCATCAAGATTGGGTGAAAAAATGTTTGCTGAGATTTCAGGCAACTCGTAGTGTTTTGGAAGCTTGGCAACCCGTTTCCATGAAAGTGATTTTCGCCAGTCTCTGCTAAGGGCTACATCAACAGCAAACAAACCATAGAGACAGAAATTGAAACTGCTTTATTGTGTCAAGATTCAAAGAGCTAGCACAAACCGTGTTTGATTTAGAGTTCCAAATACACGTATCCCTATAGGAGAAAACAGAGTGAAACCCAAAAATGAAAACGGTTAATGCAAACGAATGGTTTAACCTAGAAAAACGAAATTTGGTGAGCCAAGTGGTTTTGGTGTACTGATCATTACTTGAAAGAATCATCAAGATTGGGTGAAAAAAATGTTTGCTGAGATTTCAGGCAACTCGTAGTGTTTTGGAAGCTTGGCAACCCCTTTCCATGAAAGTGATTGTCGCCAGTCTCTGCTTAGGGCTACATCAACAGCAAACAAACCATAGAAATAGAACTTGAAACTGCTTTATTGTGTCAAGTTTGAAAGAGCTAGCACAAACCTGATTTAGAGTTCCAAATACATGTATCCCTATAGAAGAAAACAGAGTGAAACCTAAAAATGAAAACGGTGACTGCAAACGAACGATTTAACATAGAAGAACGAAATTTGGTGAGCCAAGTGGTTTTGGTGTACTGATCATTACCTGAAAGAATCATCAAGATTGGGTGAAAAAATGTTTGCTGAGATTTCAGGCAACTCGTAGTGTTTTGGAAGCTTGGCAACCCGTTTCCATGAAAGTGATTTTCGCCAGTCTCTGCTAAGGGCTACATCAACAGCAAACAAACCATAGAGACAGAACTTGAAACTGCTTTATTGTGTCAAGATTCAAAGAGCTAGCACAAACCGTGTTTGATTTAGAGTTCCAAATACACGTATCCCTATAGGAGAAAACAGAGTGAAACCCAAAAATGAAAACGGTTACTGCAAACGAATGGTTTAACCTAGAAAAACGAAATTTGGTGAGTCAAGTGGTTTTGGTGTACTGATCATTACCTGAAAGAATCATCAAGATTGGGTGAAAAAATGTTTGCTGAGATTTCAGGCAACTCGTAGTGTTTTGGAAGCTTGGCAACCCCTTTCCATGAAAGTGATTTTCGCCAGTCTCTGCTTAGGGCTACATCAACAGCAAACAAACCATAGAAATAGAACTTGAAACTGCTTTATTGTGTCAAGTTTCAAAGAGCTAGCACAAACCTGATTTAGAGTTCCAAATACATGTATCCCTATAGAAGAAAACAGAGTGAAACCTAAAAATGAAAACGGTAACTGCAAACGAACAGTTTAACCTAGAAGAACGAAATTTGGTGAGCCAAGTGGTGTTGGTGTACTGATCATTACCTGAAAGAATCATCAAGATTGGGTGAAAAAATGTGTGCTGAGATTTCAGGAAACTCGTAGTTTTTTGGAAGCTTGGCAACCCCTTTCCATGAATGTGATTTTCGCCAGTCTCTGCTTAGGGCTACATCAACAGCAAACAAACCATAGAGACAGAACTTGAAAGTGCTTTATTGTGTCAAGTTTCAAAGAGCTAGCACAAACCGTGTTTGATTTAGAGTTCCAAATACATGTATCCCTATAGGAGAAAACGGAGTGAAACATAAAAATGAAAAAGGTTACTGCAAACGAACGGTTTAACCTAGAAGAACGAAACTGGTGAGCCTAGTGGTTTTGGTGTACTGATCATTACCTGAAAGAATCATCAAGATTGGGTGAAAAAATGTTTGCTGAGTTTTCAGGCAACTCGTAGTTTTTTGTAAGCTTGGCAACCCCTTTAAATGAAAGTGATTTTCGCCAGTCTCTGCTTAGGGCTACATCAACAGCAAACAAACCATGGAGATAGAACTTGAAACTACTTTATATTTTCAAGGTTCAAAGAGCTAGCACAAACTGTGTTTCATTTAGAGTTCCAAATACATGAATCCCTATAGGAATAAACAGAGTGAAACCTAAAAATGAAAACGGTTACTGCAAAGGAACGGTTTAACCTAGAAGAACGAAATTTTGTGAGCCAAGTGGTTTTGGTGTACTGATCATTACCTAAAAGAATCGTCAAGATTGGGTGAAAAAATGTTTGCTGAGATTTCAGGCAACTCGTAGTTTTTAGGAACCTTGGCAACCGCTTTCCATGAAAGAGATTTTCGCCAGTCTCTCCTTAGGGCTACATCAACAGCAAACAAACCATAGCGATTGAACTTGAAACTGCTTTATTGTGTCAAGTTTCAAAGAGCTAGCACAAATCGTGTTTGATTTAGAGTTCCACATACATGTATCCCTATAGGAGAAAACAGAGTGAAACCTAAAAATGAAAACGGTGACTGCAAACGAACGGTTTAACTTAGAAGAACGAAATTTGGTGAGCCAAGTGGTTTTTGTGTACTGATCATTACCTGAAATAATCATCAAGATTGCGTGAAAAAATGTTTGCTGAGATTTCAGGAAACTCGTAATGTTTTGGAAGCTTGGCAACCCCTTTCCAGGAAAGTGATTTTCGCCAGTATCTGCTTAGGGCTACATCAAAAGAAACAAACCATAGAAATGGAACTTGAAACTGCTTTATTGTGTCAAGTTTCAAAGAGCTAGCACAAACCTGATTTAGAGTTCCAAATACATGTATCCCTATAGGAGAAAACAGAGTGAAACCTAAGAATGAAAACGGTTACTGCAAACGAACGGTTTAACCTAGACGAACGAAATTTGGTGAGCCAAGTGGTTTTGGTGTACTGATCATTACCTGAAAGAACCATCAAGATTGGGTGAAAAAATGTTTGCTGAGATTTCAGGCAACTCGTAGTTTTTTGGAAGCTTGGCAAACCCTTTTCATGAAAGTGATTTTCGCCAGTCACTGCTTAGGGCTACATCAACAGCAAAGAATCCATAGAGATAGAACTTGAAACTGCTTTATTGTGTCAAGTTTCAAAGAGCTAGCACAAACCGTGTTTTATTTAGAGTTCCAAATACATGTATCCCAATAGGAGAAAACAGAGTGAAACCTAAAAATGAAAACTGTTACTGCAAACGAACGGTTTAACCTAGAAGAACAATATTTGGTGAGCCAAGTGGTTTTGGTGTACTGATCATTACCTGAAAGAATCATCAAGATTGGGTGAAAAAATGTTTGCTGAAATTTCAGGCAACTCGTAGTTTTTTTGAAGCTTGGCAAGCCCTTTAAATGAAAGTGATTTTCGCCAGTATCTGCTTAGGGCTACATCAACAGCAAAGAATCCATAGAGATAGAACTTGAAAGTTTTTATTGTGTCAAGTTTCAAAGAGCTAGCACAAACCGTGTTTGATTTAGAGTTCCACATACATGTATCCCTATAGGAGAAAACGAAGTGAAACCTAAAAATGAAAACGGTTACTGCAAACTAACGGTTTAACCTAGACGAAAGAAATTTGGTGAGCCAAATGGTTTTGGTGTACTGATCATTACCTGAAAGAATCATCAAGATTGGGTGAAAAAATGTTTGCTGAGATTTCAGGAAACTCGTAGTTTTTTGGAAGCTTGGCAACCCCTTTTCATGAAAGTGATTTTCGCCAGTCTCTGCTTAGGGCTACATCAACAGCAAACAAATCATAGAGATAGAACTTGAAACTGCTTTATTGTGTCAGGTTTGAAAGAGCAAGTACAAACCGTGTTTGATTTAGAGTTCCAAATATATGCATCCCTATAGGAGAAAACAGAGTGAAACCTAAAAATGAAAACGGTTAGTGCAAGCGAACGGTTTAACCTAGAAGAACAATATTTGGTGAGCCAAGTGGTTTTGGTGTACTGATCATTACCCGAAAGAATCATCAAGATTGGGTGAAAAAATGTTTGCTGAGATTTCAGGCAACTCGTAGTTTTTTGGATGCTTGGCAACCCCTTTCCATGAAAGGGATTTTCGCCAGTCTCTGCTTAGGGCTACATCAACAGTAAACAAACCATAGAGATAGAACTTGAAACTGATTTATTGTGTCAAGTTTCAAAGAGCTAGCACAAACCGTGTTTGATTTAGAGTTCCAAATACATGTATACCTATAGGAGAAAACAGAGTGAAACCTAAAAATGAAAACGGTTACTGCAAACGAACGGATTAACCTAGAAGAACGAAATATCGTGAGCCAAGTGGTTTCGGTGTACTGATCATTACCTGAAAGAATCATCAAGATTGGGTGGAAAAATGTTTGCTGAGATTGCAGGCAACTCGTAGTTTTTTGGAAGCTTGGCAACCCCTTTCCATGAATGTGATTTTCGCCAGTCTCTGCTTATGGCTACATCAACAGCAAACAAAGCATAGAGATAGAACTTGAAACTGCTTTATTGTGTCAAGTTTCCAAGAGCTAGCACAAACCGTGTTTGATTTAGAGTTCCAAATACATGTATCCCTATAGGAGGAAACAGAGTGAAACCTAAAAATGAAAACGGTTACTGCAAAAGAACGGTTTAACCTAGAAGAACAAAATTTGGTGAGCCAAGTGGTTTTGGTGTACTGATCATTACCTGAAAGAATCATCAAAATTGGGTGAAAAAATGTTTGCTGAGATTTCAGGCAACTCATAGATTTTTGGAAGCTTGGCAACCCTTTCCATGAACGTGATTTTCGCCAGTCTCTGCTTAGGGCTACATCAACAGCAAACAAACCATAGAGATAGAACTTGAAACTGTTTTATTGTGTCAAGTTTCAAAGAGCTAGCACAAACCGAGTTTGATTTAGAGTTCCAAATACATGTATCCGTATAGGAGAAAACAGATTGAAACCTAAACATGAAAACGGTTACTGCAAACGAACGGTTTAACCTAGAAGAACGAAATTCGGTGAGCCAAGTGGTTTTGGTGTACTGATCATTACCTGAAAGAATCATCAAGATTGGGTGAAAAAATGTTTGCTGAAATTTCAGGCAACTCGTAGTTTTTTGGAAGCTCAGCAACCCCTTTCCATGAAAGTGATTTTCGTTAGTCTCTGCTTAGGGCTACATCAACAGCATACAAATCATAGAGATAGAACTTGAAACTGTTTTATTGTGTCAGGTTTCAAAGAGCTAGCACAAACCGTGTTTGATTTAGAGTTCCAAATATATGCATCCCTATAGGAGAAAACAGAGTGAAACCTAAAAATGAAAACGGTTACTGCAAACGAACGGTTTAACCTAGAAGAACGAAATTTGGTGAGCCAAGTGGTTTTGGTGTACTGATCATTACCTGAAAGAATCATCAAGATTGGGTGAAAAAATGTTTGCTGAGATTTCAGGCAACTCTTAGTTTTTTGGATGCTTGGCAACCCCTTTCCATGAAAGTGATTTTCGCCAGTCTCTGCTTAGGGCTACATCAACAGCAAACAAAGCATAGAGATAGAACTTGAAACTGCTTTATTGTGTCAAGTTTCAAAGACCTAGCACAAACCGTGTTTGATTTAGAGTTCCAAATATATGCATCCCTATAGGAGAAAACAGAGTGAAACCTAAAAATGAAAACGGTTACTGCAAACGAACGGTTTAACCTAGAAGAATGAAATTTCGTGAGCCATGTGGTTTCGGTGTACTGATCATTACCTGAAAGAATCATCAAGATTGGGTGAAAAAATGTTTGCTGAGATTTCAGGCAACTCGTAGTTTTTTGGAAGCTTGGCAACCCCTTTCCATGAATGTGATTTTCGCCAGTCTCTGCTTATGGCTACATCAACAGCAAACAAACCATAGAGATAGAACTTGAAACTGCTTTATTGTGTCAAGTTTCCAAGAGCTAGCACAAACCTTGTTTGATTTAGAGTTCCAAATACATGTATCCCTATAAGAGAAAACAGAGTGAAACCTAAAAATGAAAACGGTTACTGCAAGCGAACGGTTTAACCTAGAAGAACAAAATTTGGTGAGCCAAGTGGTTTTGGTGTACTGATCATTACCTGAAAGAATCATCAAGATTGGGTGAAAAAATGTTTGCTGAGATTTCAGGCAACACGTAGATTTTTGGAAGCTTGGCAACCCCTTTCAATGTAAGTGATTTTCGCCAGTCTCTGCTTAGGGCTACATCAACAGCAAACTAAGCATAGAGATAGAACTTGAAACTGCTTTATTGTGTCAAGTTTCAAAGAGCTAGCACAAACCGTGTTTGATTTAGAGTTCCAAATACATGTATCTCTATAGGAGAAAACAGAGTGAAACCTAAAAATAAAAACGGTTACTGCAAACGAACGGTTTAACCTAGAAGAACGAAATTTGGTGAGCCAAGTGGTTTTGGTGTACTGATCATTACCTGAAAGAATCATCAAGATTGGGTGAATAAATGTTTGCTGAGATTTCAGGGAACTCGTAGTTTTTTGGAAGCTTGGCAACCCCTTTCCATGAAAGAGATTTTCGCCAGTCTCTGCTTAGGGGTACATCAACAGTAAACAAACTATAGAGATAGAACTTGAATTTGCTTTAATGTGTCAAGTTTCAAAGAGCTAGCACAAACCGTGTTTGATTTAGAGTTCCAAATACATGTATCCCTATAGGAGAAAACATAGTGAAACCTAAAAATGAAAACGGTTACTGCAAACGAACGGTGTAACCTAGAAAAAGGAAATTTAGTGAGCCTAGTGGTTTTGGTGTACTGATCATTACCTGAAAGAATCATCAAGATTGGGTGAAAAAATGTTTGCTGAGATTTCAGGCAACTCGTAGTTTTTTGGAAGCTTGGCAACCCCTTTCCATGAAAGAGATTTTCGCCAGTCTCTGCTTAGGGCTACATCAACAGCAAACAAACCATAGTGATAGAACTTGAAACTGCTTTATTGTGTCAAGTTTCAAAGAGCTAGCACAAACCGTGTTTGATTTAGAGTTCCAAATACATGTATCCCTATAGGAGAAAACAGAGTGAAACCTAGAAATGAAAATGGTTACTGCAAACGAACGGTTTAACCTAGAAGAACGAAATTTGGTGAGCCAAGTGGTTTTGGTGTACATATAATTACCTGAAAGAATCATCAAGATTGGGTGAAAAAATGTTTGCTGAAATTTCAGGCAAATCGTAGTGTTTTGGAAGCTTGGCAACCGCTTTCCATGAAAGAGATTTTCGCCAGTCTCTGCTTAGGGCTACATCAAAAGCAAAGAAACCATACAGATTGAAATTGAAACTGCTTTATTGTGTCACGTTTCATAGAGCTAGCGCAAACCGTGTTTCATTTAGAGTTCCGAATACATGTATCCCTATAGGAGAAAACAGAGTGAAACCTAAAAATGAAAACAGTTAATGCAAACGAATGTTTTAACCTAGAAAAACGAAATTTGGTGAGCCAAGTGGTTTTGGTGTACTGATCATTACCTGAAAGAATCATCAAGATTGGGTGAAAAAATGTTTGCTGAGATTTCAGGCAACTCGTAGTGTTTTGGAAGCTTGGCAACCCCTTTCCATGAAAGTGATTGTCGCCAGTCTCTGCTTAGGGCTACATCAACAGCAAACAAACCATAGAAATAGAACTTGAAACTGCTTTATTGTGTCAAGTTTCAAAGAGCTAGCACAAACCTGATTTAGAGTTCCAAATACATGTATCCCTATAGAAGAAAACAGAGTGAAACCTAAAAATGAAAACGGTAACTGCAAACGAACAGTTTAACCTAGAAGAACGAAATTTGGTGAGCCAAGTGGTGTTGGTGTACTGATCATTACCTGAAAGAATCATCAAGATTGGGTGAAAAAATGTGTGCTGAGATTTCAGGAAACTCGTAGTTTTTTGGAAGCTTGGCAACCCCTTTCCATGAATGTGATTTTCGCCAGTCTCTGCTTAGGGCTACATCAACAGCAAACAAACCATAGAGACAGAACTTGAAAGTGCTTTATTGTGTCAAGTTTCAAAGAGCTAGCACAAACCGTGTTTGATTTAGAGTTCCAAATACATGTATCCCTATAGGAGAAAACGGAGTGAAACATAAAAATGAAAAAGGTTACTGCAAACGAACGGTTTAACCTAGAAGAACGAAACTGGTGAGCCTAGTGGTTTTGGTGTACTGATCATTACCTGAAAGAATCATCAAGATTGGGTGAAAAAATGTTTGCTGAGATTTCAGGCAACTCGTAGTTGTTTGGAAGCTTGGCATCCCCTTTAAATGAAAGTGATTTTCGCCAGTCTCTGCTTAGGGCTACATCAACAGCAAACAAACCATGGAGATAGAACTTGAAACTGCTTTATATTTTCAAGGTTCAAAGAGCTAGCACAAACCGTGTTTCATTTAGAGTTCCAAATACATGAATCCCTATAGGAATAAACAGAGTGAAACCTAAAAATGAAAACGGTTACTGCAAAGGAACGGTTTAACCTAGAAGAACGAAATTTTGTGAGCCAAGTGGTTTTGGTGTACTGATCATTACCTAAAAGAATCGTCAAGATTGGGTGAAAAAATGTTTGCTGAGATTTCAGGCAACTCGTAGTTTTTTGGAACCTTGGCAACCGCTTTCCATGAAAGAGATTTTCGCCAGTCTCTCCTTAGGGCTACATCAACAGCAAACAAACCATAGAGATTGAACTTGAAACTGCTTTATTGTGTCAAGTTTCAAAGAGCTAGCACAAATCGTGTTTGATTTAGAGTTCCACATACATGTATCCCTATAGGAGAAAACAGAGTGAAACCTAAAAATGAAAACGGTGACTGCAAACGAACGGTTTAACTTAGAAGAACGAAATTTGGTGAGCCAAGTGGTTTTTGTGTACTGATCATTACCTGAAATAATCATCAAGATTGCGTGAAAAAATGTTTGCTGAGATTTCAGGAAACTCGTAATGTTTTGGAAGCTTGGCAACCCCTTTCCAGGAAAGTGATTTTCGCCAGTATCTGCTTAGGGCTACATCAAAAGAAACAAACCATAGAAATGGAACTTGAAACTGCTTTATTTTGTCAAGTTTCAAAGAGCTAGCACAAACCTGATTTAGAGTTCCAAATACATGTATCCCTATAGGAGAAAACAGAGTGAAACCTAAGAATGAAAACGGTTACTGCAAACGAACGGTTTAACCAAGACGAACGAAATTTGGTGAGCCAAGTGGTTTTGGTGTACTGATCATTACCTGAAAGAATCATCAAGATTGGGTGAAAAAATGTTTGCTGAGATTTCAGGCAACTCGTAGTTTTTTGGAAGCTTGGAAACCCCTTTTCATGAAAGTGATTTTCGCCAGTCACTGCTTAGGGCTACATCAACAGCAAAGAATCCATAGAGATAGAACTTGAAACTGTTTTATTGTGTCAAGTTTCAAAGAGCTAGCACAAACCGTGTTTTATTTAGAGTTCCAAATACATGTATCCCAATAGGAGAAAACAGAGTGAAACCTAAAAATGAAAACGGTTACTGCAAACGAACGGTTTAACCTAGAAGAACAATATTTGGTGAGCCAAGTGGTTTTGGTGTACTGATCATTACCTGAAAGAATCATCAAGATTGGGTGAAAAAATGTTTGCTGAAATTTCAGGCAACTCGTAGTTTTTTTGAAGCTTGGCAAGCCCTTTAAATGAAAGTGATTTTCGCCAGTATCTGCTTAGGGCTACATCAACAGCAAAGAATCCATAGAGATAGAACTTGAAAGTTTTTATTGTGTCAAGTTTCAAAGAGCTAGCACAAACCGTGTTTGATTTAGAGTTCCACATACATGTATCCCTATAGGAGAAAACGGAGTGAAACCTAAAAATGAAAACGGTTACTGCAAACTAACGGTTTAACCTAGACGAACGAAATTTGGTGAGCCAAATGGTTTTGGTGTACTGATCATTACCTGAAAGAATCATCAAGATTGGGTGAAAAAATGTTTGCTGAGATTTCAGGAAACTCGTAGTTTTTTGGAAGCTTGGCAACCCCTTTTCATGAAAGTGATTTTCGCCAGTCTCTGCTTAGGGCTACATCAACAGCAAACAAATCATAGAGATAGAACTTGAAACTGCTTTATTGTGTCAGGTTTCAAAGAGCAAGTACAAACCGTGTTTGATTTAGAGTTCCAAATATATGCATCCCTATAGGAGAAAACAGAGTGAAACCTAAAAATGAAAACGGTTAGTGCAAGCGAACGGTTTAACCTAGAAGAACAATATTTGGTGAGCCAAGTGGTTTTGGTGTACTGATCATTACCCGAAAGAATCATCAAGATTGGGTGAAAAAATGTTTGCTGAGATTTCAGGCAACTCGTAGTTTTTTGGATGCTTGGCAACCCCTTTCCATGAAAGGGATTTCGCCAGTCTCTGCTTAGGGCTACATCAACAGTAAACAAACCATAGAGATAGAACTTGAAACTGATTTATTGTGTCAAGTTTCAAAGAGCTAGCACAAACCGTGTTTGATTTAGAGTTCCAAATACATGTATACCTATAGGAGAAAACAGAGTGAAACCTAAAAATGAAAACGGTTACTGCAAACGAACGGATTAACCTAGAAGAACGAAATATCGTGAGCCAAGTGGTTTCGGTGTACTGATCATTACCTGAAAGAATCATCAAGTTTGGGTGGAAAAATGTTTGCTGAGATTGCAGGCAACTCGTAGTTTTTTGGAAGCTTGGCAACCCCTTTCCATGAATGTGATTTTCGCCAGTCTCTGCTTATGGCTACATCAACAGCAAACAAAGCATAGAGATAGAACTTGAAACTGCTTTATTGTGTCAAGTTTCCAAGAGCTAGCACAAACCGTGTTTGATTTAGAGTTCCAAATACATGTATCCCTATAGGAGGAAACAGAGTGAAACCTAAAAATGAAAACGGTTACTGCAAAAGAACGGTTTAACCTAGAAGAACAAAATTTGGTGAGCCAAGTGGTTTTGGTGTACTGATCATTACCTGAAAGAATCATCAAAATTGGGTGAAAAAATGTTTTCTGAGATTTCAGGCAACTCGTAGATTTTTGGAAGCTTGGCAACCCTTTCCATGAACGTGATTTTCGCCAGTCTCTGCTTAGGGCTACATCAACAGCAAACAAACCATAGAGATAGAACTTGAAACTGTTTTATTGTGTCAAGTTTCAAAGAGCTAGCACAAACCGAGTTTGATTTAGAGTTCCAAATACATGTATCCGTATAGGAGAAAACAGATTGAAACCTAAACATGAAAACGGTTACTGCAAACAAACGGTTTAACATAGAAGAACGAAATTCGGTGAGCCAAGTGGTTTTGGTGTACTGATCATTACCTGAAAGAATCATCAAGATTGGGTGAAAAAATGTTTGCTGAAATTTCAGGCAACTCGTAGTTTTTTGGAAGCTCGGCAACCCCTTTCCATGAAAGTGATTTCGTTAGTCTCTGCTTAGGGCTACATCAACAGCATAGAAATCATAGAGATAGAACTTGAAACTGCTTTATGTGTCAGGTTTCAAAGAGCTAGCACAAACCGTGTTTGATTTAGAGTTCCAAATATATGCATCCCTATAGGAGAAAACAGAGTGAAACCTAAAAATGAAAACGGTTACTGCAAACGAATGGTTTAACCTAGAAGAACGAAATTTGGTGAGCCAAGTGGTTTTGGTGTACTGATCATTACCTGAAAGAATCATCAAGATTGGGTGAAAAAATGTTTGCTGAGATTTCAGGCAACTCGTAGTTTTTGGATGCTTGGCAACCCCTTCCATGAAAGTGATTTTCGCCAGTCTCTGCTTAGGGCTACATCAACAGCAAACAAAGCATAGAGATAGAACTTGAAACTGCTTTATTGTGTCAAGTTTTAAAGACCTAGCACAAACCGTGTTTGATTTAGAGTTCCAAATATATGCATCCCTATAGGAGAAAACAGAGTGAAACTAAAAATGAAAACGGTTACTGCAAACGAACGGTTTAAACTAGAAGAATGAAATTTCGTGAGCCATGTGGTTTCGGTGTACTGATCATTACCTGAAAGAATCATCAAGATTGGGTGAAAAATGTTTGCTGAGATTTTCAGGCAACTCGTAGTTTTTTGGAAGCTTGGCAACCCCTTTCCATGAATGTGATTTTCGCCAGTCTCTGCTTATGGCTACATCAACAGCAAACAAACCATAGAGATAGAACTTGAAACTGCTTTATTGTGTCAAGATTCAAAGAGCTAGCACAAACCGTGTTTGATTTAGAGTTCCAAATACATGTATCTCTATAAGAGAAAACAGAGTGAAACCTAAAAATAAAAACGGTTACTGCAAACGAACGGTTTAACCAAGAAGAACGAAATTTGGTGAGCCAAGTGGTTTTGGTGTACTGATCATTACCTGAAAGAATCATCAAGATTGGGTGAATAAATGTTTGCTGAGATTTCAGGGAACTCGTAGTTTTTTGGAAGCTTGGCAACCCCTTTCCATGAAAGAGATTTTCGCCAGTCTCTGCTTAGGGCTACATCAACAGTAAACAAACTATAGAGATAGAACTTGAATTTGCTTTAATGTGTCAAGTTTCAAAGAGCTAGCACAAACCGTGTTTGATTTAGAGTTCCAAATACATGTATCCCTATAGGAGAAAACATAGTGAAACCTAAAAATGAAAACGGTTACTGCAAACGAACGGTGTAACCTAGAATAAGGAAATTTAGTGAGCCTAGTGGTTTTGGTGTACTGATCATTGCCTGAAAGAATCATCAAGATTGGGTGAAAAAATGTTTGCTGAGATTTCAGGCAACTCGTAGTTTTTTGGAAGCTTGGCAACCCCTTTCCATGAAAGAGATTTTCGCCAGTCTCTGCTTAGGGCTACATCAACAGCAAACAAACATAGAGATAGAACTTGAAACTGCTTTATTGTGTCAAGTTTCAAAGAGCTAGCACAAACCGTGTTTTGATTTAGAGTTCCAAATACATGTATCCCTATAGGAGAAAACAGAGTGAAACCTAGAAATGAAAATGGTTACTGCAAACGAACGGTTTAACCTAGAAGAACGAAATTTGGTGAGCCAAGTGGTTTTGGTGTACATATAATTTCCTGAAAGAATCATCAAGATTGGGTGAAAAAATGTTTGCTGAGATTTCAGCAAATCGTAGTGTTTTGGAAGCTTGGCAACCGCTTTCCATGAAAGAGATTTTCGCCAGTCTCTGCTTAGGGCTACATCAAAAGCAAAGAAACCATACAGATTGAAATTGAAAATGCTTTATTGTGTCACGTTTCATAGAGCTAGCGCAAACCGTGTTTCATTTAGAGTTCCGAATACATGTATCCCTATAGGAGAAAACAGAGTGAAACCTAAAAATTAAAACGGTTACTGCAAACGAACGGTTTAACCTAGAAGAAAGAAATTTGGTGAGCCAAGTGGTTTTGGTGTACTGATCATTACCTGAAAGAATCATCAAGATTGGGTTAAAAAATGTTTGCTGAGATTTCAGGCAACTCGTAGTTGTTTGGAAGCTTGGCAACCCCTTTCCATGAAAGTGCTTTTCACCAGTCGCTGCTTAGGGCTACATCAACAGCAAACAAACCATAGAGATAGAACTTGAAACTGCTTTATTGTGTCAAGATTCAAAGAGCTAGCACAAACCGTGTTTGATTTAGAGTTCCAAATACATGTATCCCAATAGGAGAAAACAGAGTGAAACCTAAAAATGAAAACGGTTACTGCAAACGAACGGTTTAACCTAGAAGAAGGAAATTTGGTGACCCATGTGGTTTTGGTGTACTGATCATTACCTGAAAGAATCATCAAGATTGGGTGAAAAAATGTTGGCTGAGATTTCAGGCAACTCGTAGTTTTTTGCAAGCTTGGCAACACCTTTCCAGGAAAGTGATTTTCGCCAGTATCTGCTTAGGCTACATCAAAAGAAACAAACCATAGAAATGGAACTTGAAACTGCTTTATTGTGTCAAGTTTCAAAGAGCTAGCACAAACCTGATTTAGAGTTCCAAATACATGTATCCCTATAGGAGAAAACAGAGTGAAACCTAAGAATGAAAACGGTTACTGCAAACGAACGGTTTAACCAAGACGAACGAAATTTGGTGAGCCAAGTGGCTTTGGTGTACTGATCATTACCTGAAAGAATCATCAAGATTGGGTGAAAAAATGTTTGCTGAGATTTCAGGCAACTCGTAGTTTTTTGGAAGCTTGGAAACCCCTTTTCATGAAAGTGATTTTCGCCAGTCACTGCTTAGGGCTACATCAACAGCAAAGAATCCATAGAGATAGAACTTGAAACTGTTTTATTGTGTCAAGTTTCAAAGAGCTAGCACAAACCGTCTTTTATTTAGAGTTCCAAATACATGTATCCCAATAGGAGAAAACAGAGTGAAACCTAAAAATGAAAACGGTTACTGCAAACGAACGGTTTAACCTAGAAGAACAATATTTGGTGAGCCAAGTGGTTTTGGTGTACTGATCATTACCTGAAAGAATCATCAAGATTGGGTGAAAAAATGTTTGCTGAAATTTCAGGCAACTCGTAGTTTTTTTGAAGCTTGGCAAGCCCTTTAAATGAAAGTGATTTTCGCCAGTATCTGCTTAGGGCTACATCAACAGCAAAGAATCCATAGAGATAGAACTTGAAAGTTTTTATTGTGTCAAGTTTCAAAGAGCTAGCACAAACCGTGTTTGATTTAGAGTTCCACATACATGTATCCCTATAGGAGAAAACGGAGTGAAACCTAAAAATGAAAACGGTTACTGCAAACTAACGGTTTAACCTAGACGAACGAAATTTGGTGAGCCAAATGGTTTTGGTGTACTGATCATTACCTGAAAGAATCATCAAGATTGGGTGAAAAAATGTTTGCTGAGATTTCAGGAAACTCGTAGTTTTTTGGAAGCTTGGCAACCCCTTTTCATGAAAGTGATTTTCGCCAGTCTCTGCTTAGGGCTACATCAACAGCAAACAAATCATAGAGATAGAACTTGAAACTGCTTTATTGTGTCAGGTTTCAAAGAGCAAGTACAAACCGTGTTTGATTTAGAGTTCCAAATATATGCATCCCTATAGGAGAAAACAGAGTGAAACCTAAAAATGAAAACGGTTAGTGCAAGCGAACGGTTTAACCTAGAAGAACAATATTTGGTGAGCCAAGTGGTTTTGGTGTACTGATCATTACCCGAAAGAATCATCAAGATTGGGTGAAAAAATGTTTGCTGAGATTTCAGGCAACTCGTAGTTTTTTGGATGCTTGGCAACCCCTTTCCATGAAAGGGATTTTCGCCAGTCTCTGCTTAGGGCTACATCAACAGTAAACAAACCATAGAGATAGAACTTGAAACTGATTTATTGTGTCAAGTTTCAAAGAGCTAGCACAAACCGTGTTTGATTTAGAGTTCCAAATACATGTATCCCTATAGGAGAAAACAGAGTGAAACCTAAAAATGAAAACGGTTACTGCAAACGAACGGATTAACCTAGAAGAACGAAATATCGTGAGCCAAGTGGTTTCGGTGTACTGATCATTACCTGAAAGAATCATCAAGTTTGGGTGGAAAAATGTTTGCTGAGATTGCAGGCAACTCGTAGTTTTTTGGAAGCTTGGCAACCCCTTTCCATGAATGTGATTTTCGCCAGTCTCTGCTTATGGCTACATCAACAGCAAACAAAGCATAGAGATAGAACTTGAAACTGCTTTATTGTGTCAAGTTTCCAAGAGCTTGCACAAACCGTGTTTGATTTAGAGTTCCAAATACATGTATCCCTATAGGAGGAAACAGAGTGAAACCTAAAAATGAAAACGGTTACTGCAAAAGAACGGTTTAACCTAGAAGAACAAAATTTGGTGAGCCAAGTGGTTTTGGTGTACTGATCATTACCTGAAAGAATCATCAAAATTGGGTGAAAAAATGTTTTCTGAGATTTCAGGCAACTCGTAGATTTTTGGAAGCTTGGCAACCCTTTCCATGAACGTAATTTTCGCCAGTCTCTGCTTAGGGCTACATCAACAGCAAACAAACCATAGAGATAGAACTTGAAACTGTTTTATTGTGTCAAGTTTCAAAGAGCTAGCACAAACCGAGTTTGATTTAGAGTTCCAAATACATGTATCCGTATAGGAGAAAACAGATTGAAACCTAAACATGAAAACGGTTACTGCAAACGAACGGTTTAACATAGAAGAACGAAATTCGGTGAGCCAAGTGGTTTTGGTGTACTGATCATTACCTGAAAGAATCATCAAGATTGGGTGAAAAAATGTTTGCTGAAATTTCAGGCAACTCGTAGTTTTTTGGATGCTCGGCAACCCCTTTCCATGAAAGTGATTTTCGTTAGTCTCTGCTTAGGGCTACATCAACAGCATAGAAATCATAGAGATAGAACTTGAAACTGCTTTATTGTGTCAGGTTTCAAAGAGCTAGCACAAACCGTGTTTGATTTAGAGTTCCAAATATATGCATCCCTATAGGAGAAAACAGAGTGAAACCTAAAAATGAAAACGGTTACTGCAAACGAATGGTTTAACCTAGAAGAACGAAATTTGGTGAGCCAAGTGGTTTTGGTGTACTGATCATTACCTGAAAGAATCATCAAGATTGGGTGAAAAAATGTTGGCTGAGATTTCAGGCAACTCGTAGTTTTTTGGATGCTTGGCAACCCCTTTCCATGAAAGTGATTTTCGCCAGTCTCTGCTTAGGGCTACATCAACAGCAAACAAAGCATAGAGATAGAACTTGAAACTGCTTTATTGTGTCAAGTTTTAAAGACCTAGCACAAACCGTGTTTGATTTAGAGTTCCAAATATATGCATCCCTATAGGAGAAAACAGAGTGAAACCTAAAAATGAAAACGGTTACTGCAAACGAACGGTTTAAACTAGAAGAATGAAATTTCGTGAGCCATGTGGTTTCGGTGTACTGATCATTACCTGAAAGAATCATCAAGATTGGGTGAAAAAATGTTTGCTGAGATTTCAGGCAACTCGTAGTTTTTTGGAAGCTTGGCAACCCCTTTCCATGAATGTGATTTTCGCCAGTCTCTGCTTATGGCTACATCAACAGCAAACAAACCATAGAGATAGAACTTGAAACTGCTTTATTGTGTCAAGATTCAAAGAGCTAGCACAAACCGTGTTTGATTTAGAGTTCCAAATACATGTATCTCTATAAGAGAAAACAGAGTGAAACCTAAAAATAAAAACGGTTACTGCAAACGAACGGTTTAACCTAGAAGAACGAAATTTGGTGAGCCAAGTGGTTTTGGTGTACTGATCATTACCTGAAAGAATCATCAAGATTGGGTGAATAAATGTTTGCTGAGATTTCAGGGAACTCGTAGTTTTTTGGAAGCTTGGCAACCCCTTTCCATGAAAGAGATTTTCGCCAGTCTCTGCTTAGGGCTACATCAACAGTAAACAAACTATAGAGATAGAACTTGAATTTGCTTTAATGTGTCAAGTTTCAAAGAGCTAGCACAAACCGTGTTTGATTTAGAGTTCCAAATACATGTATCCCTATAGGAGAAAACATAGTGAAACCTAAAAATGAAAACGGTTACTGCAAACGAACGGTGTAACCTAGAATAAGGAAATTTAGTGAGCCTAGTGGTTTTGGTGTACTGATCATTGCCTGAAAGAATCATCAAGATTGGGTGAAAAAATGTTTGCTGAGATTTCAGGCAACTCGTAGTTTTTTGGAAGCTTGGCAACCCCTTTCCATGAAAGAGATTTTCGCCAGTCTCTGATTAGGGCTACATCAACAGCAAACAAACCATAGAGATAGAACTTGAAACTGCTTTATTGTGTCAAGTTTCAAAGAGCTAGCACAAACCGTGTTTGATTTAGAGTTCCAAATACATGTATCCCTATAGGAGAAAACAGAGTGAAACCTAGAAATGAAAATGGTTACTGCAAACGAACGGTTTAACCTAGAAGAACGAAATTTGGTGAGCCAAGTGGTTTTGGTGTACATATAATTTCCTGAAAGAATCATCAAGATTGGGTGAAAAAATGTTTGCTGAGATTTCAGGCAAATCGTAGTGTTTTGGAAGCTTGGCAACCGCTTTCCATGAAAGAGATTTTCGCCAGTCTCTGCTTAGGGCTACATCAAAAGCAAAGAAACCATACAGATTGAAATTGAAACTGCTTTATTGTGTCACGTTTCATAGAGCTAGCGCAAACCGTGTTTCATTTAGAGTTCCGAATACATGTATCCCTATAGGAGAAAACAGAGTGAAACCTAAAAATTAAAACGGTTACTGCAAACGAACGGTTTAACCTAGAAGAAAGAAATTTGGTGAGCCAAGTGGTTTTGGTGTACTGATCATTACCTGAAAGAATCATCAAGATTGGGTTAAAAAATGTTTGCTGAGATTTCAGGCAACTCGTAGTTGTTTGGAAGCTTGGCAACCCCTTTCCATGAAAGTGCTTTTCACCAGTCGCTGCTTAGGGCTACATCAACAGCAAACAAACCATAGAGATAGAACTTGAAACTGCTTTATTGTGTCAAGATTCAAAGAGCTAGCACAAACCGTGTTTGATTTAGAGTTCCAAATACATGTATCCCTATAGGGGAAAACAGAGTGAAACCGAAAAATGAAAACGGTTACTGCAAACGAACGGTTTAACCTAGAAGAACGAAATTTGGTGAGCCAAGTGGTTTTGGTGTACTGATCATTACCTGAAAGAATCATCAAGATTGGGTGAAAAAAGGTTTGCTGAGTTTTCAGGCAACTCGTAGTTTTTTGGAAGCTTGGCAACCCCTTTGTATGAAAATGATTTTCGCCAGTCTCGGCTTAGGGCTACATTAGCAGCAAACAAACCATAGAGATAGAACTTGATACTGCTTTATTGTGTCAAGTTTCAAAGAGCTAGGACAAACCGTGTTTGATTTAGAGTTCCAAAAGCATGTATTCTTATAGGAGAAAACAGAGTGATACCTAAAAATTAAAACGCCAACTGCAAACGAACGGTTTAACCTAGAAGAACAAAATTTGGTGAGCCAAGTGGTTTTGGTGTACTGATCATTACCTGAAAGAATCATCAAGATTGGGTGGAAAAATGTTTGCTGAGATTTCAGGCAACTCGTAGTTTTTTGGAAGCTTGGCAACCCATTTAAATGAAAGTGATTTTCACCAGTCTCTGCTTAGGGCACCATCAACAGCAAACAAACTATAGAGAGAACTTGAAACTGATTTATTGTGTCAAGTTTCAAAGAGCTAGCACAAACCGTGTTTGATTTAGAGTTCCAAATACATGTATACCTATAGGAGAAAACAGAGTGAAACCTAAAAATGAAAACGGTTACTGCAAACGAACGGTTTAACCTAGAAGAACGAAATATCGTGAGCCAAGTGGTTTCGGTGTACTGATCATTACCTGAAAGAATCATCAAGATTGGGTGGAAAAATGTTTGCTGAGATTGCAGGCAACTCGTAGTTTTTTGGAAGCTTGGCAACCCCTTTCCATGAATGTGATTTTCGCCAGTCTCTGCTTATGGCTACATCAACAGCAAACAAAGCATAGAGATAGAACTTGAAACTGCTTTATTGTGTCAAGTTTCCAAGAGCTAGCACAAACCGTGTTTGATTTAGAGTTCCAAATACATGTATCCCTATAGGAGAAAACAGAGTGAAACCTAAAAATGAAAACGGTTACTGCAAAAGAACGGTTTAACCTAGAAAAACAAAATTTGGTGAGCCAAGTGGTTTTGGTGTACTGATCATTACCTGAAAGAATCATCAAAATTGGGTGAAAAAATGTTTGCTGAGATTTCAGGCAACTCGTAGATTTTTGGAAGCTTGGCAACCCTTTCCATGAACGTGATTTTCGCCAGTCTCTGCTTAGGGCTACATCAACAGCAAACAAACCATAGAGATAGAACTTGAAACTGTTTTATTGTGTCAAGTTTCAAAGAGCTAGCACAAACCGAGTTTGATTTAGAGTTCCAAATACATGTATCCGTATAGGAGAAAACAGATTGAAACCTAAACATGAAAACGGTTACTG
The DNA here is from genome assembly GCF_052094955.1 of Ictidomys tridecemlineatus. Classification (NCBI taxonomy): domain Eukaryota; kingdom Metazoa; phylum Chordata; class Mammalia; order Rodentia; family Sciuridae; genus Ictidomys; species Ictidomys tridecemlineatus. The sequence goes on along the minus strand of NW_027522515.1, from coordinate 38,925 downwards.
CAAACGAACGGTTTAACCTAGAAGAACGAAATTCGGTGAGCCAAGTGGTTTTGGTGTACTGATCATTACCTGAAAGAATCATCAAGATTGGGTGGAAAAATGTTTGCTGAAATTTCAGGCAACTCGTAGTTTTTTGGAAGCTCGGCAACCCCTTTCCATGAAAGTGATTTTCGTTAGTCTCTGCTTAGGGCTACATCAACAGCATACAAATCATAGAGATAGAACTTGAAACTGCTTTATTGTGTCAGGTTTCAAAGAGCTAGCACAAACCGTGTTTGATTTAGAGTTCCAAATATATGCATCCCTATAGGAGAAAACAGAGTGAAACCTAAAAATGAAAACGGTTACTGCAAACGAATGGTTTAACCTAGAAGAACGAAATTTGGTGAGCCAAGTGGTTTTGGTGTACTGATCATTACCTGAAAGAATCATCAAGATTGGGTGAAAAAGTGTTTGCTGAGATTTCAGGCAACTTGTAGTTTTTTGGATGCTTGGCAACCCCTTTCCATGAAAGTGATTTTCGCCAGTCTCTGCTTAGGGCTACATCAACAGCAAACAAAGCATAGAGATAGAACTTGAAACTGCTTTATTGTGTCAAGTTTTAAAGACCTAGCACAAACCGTGTTTGATTTAGAGTTCCAAATATATGCATCCCTATAGGAGAAAACAGAGTGAAACCTAAAAATGAAAACGGTTACTGCAAACGAACGGTTTAAACTAGAAGAATGAAATTTCGTGAGTCATGTGGTTTCGGTGTACTGATCATTACCTGAAAGAATCATCAAGATTGGGTGAATAAATGTTTGCTGAGATTTCAGGCAACTCGTAGTTTTTTGGAAGCTTGGCAACCCCTTTCCATGAATGTGATTTTCGCCAGTCTCTGCTTATGGCTACAGCAACAGCAAACAAACCATAGAGATAGAACTTGAAACTGCTTTATTGTGTCAAGTTTCCAAGAGCTAGCACAAACCTTGTTTGATTTAGAGTTCCAAATACATGTATCCCTATAAGAGAAAACAGAGTGAAACCTAAAAATGAAAACGGTTACTGCAAGCGAACGGTTTAACCTAGAAGAACAAAATTTGGTGAGCCAAGTGGTTTTGGTGTACTGATCATTACCTGAAAGAATCATCAAGATTGGGTGAATAAATGTTGGCTGAGATTTCAGGCAACACGTAGATTTTTGGAAGCTTGGCAACCCCTTTCAATGAAAGTGATTTTCGCCAGTCTCTGCTTAGGGCTACATCAACAGCAAACAAAGCATAGAGATAGAACTTGAAACTGGTTTATTGTGTCAAGATTCAAAGAGCTAGCACAAACCGTGTTTGATTTAGAGTTCCAAATACATGTATCCCTATAGGAGAAAACATAGTGAAACCTAAAAATGAAAACGGTTACTGCAAACGAACGGTGTAACCTAGAATAAGGAAATTTAGTGAGCCTAGTGGTTTTGGTGTACTGATCATTGCCTGAAAGAATCATCAAGATTGGGTGAAAAAATGTTTGCTGAGATTTCAGGCAACTCGTAGTTTTTTGGAAGCTTGGCAACCCCTTTCCATGAAAGAGATTTTCGCCAGTCTCTGATTAGGGCTACATCAACAGCAAACAAACCATAGAGATAGAACTTGAAACTGCTTTATTGTGTCAAGTTTCAAAGAGCTAGCACAAACCGTGTTTGATTTAGAGTTCCAAATACATGTATCCCTATAGGAGAAAACAGAGTGAAACCTAGAAATGAAAATGGTTACTGCAAACGAACGGTTTAACCTAGAAGAACGAAATTTGGTGAGCCAAGTGGTTTTGGTGTACATATAATTTCCTGAAAGAATCATCAAGATTGGGTGAAAAAATGTTTGCTGAGATTTCAGGCAAATCGTAGTGTTTTGGAAGCTTGGCAACCGCTTTCCATGAAAGAGATTTTCGCCAGTCTCTGCTTAGGGCTACATCAAAAGCAAAGAAACCATACAGATTGAAATTGAAACTGCTTTATTGTGTCACGTTTCATAGAGCTAGCGCAAACCGTGTTTCATTTAGAGTTCCGAATACATGTATCCCTATAGGAGAAAACAGAGTGAAACCTAAAAATTAAAACGGTTACTGCAAACGAACGGTTTAACCTAGAAGAAAGAAATTTGGTGAGCCAAGTGGTTTTGGTGTACTGATCATTACCTGAAAGAATCATCAAGATTGGGTGAAAAAATGTTTGCTGAGATTTCAGGCAACTCGTAATTGTTTGGAAGCTTGGCAACCCCTTTCCATGAAAGTGCTTTTCACCAGTCGCTGCTTAGGGCTACATCAACAGCAAACAAACCATAGAGATAGAACTTGAAACTGCTTTATTGTGTCAAGATTCAAAGAGCTAGCACAAACCGTGTTTGATTTAGAGTTCCAAATACATGTATCCCTATAGGGGAAAAGAGAGTGAAACCTAAAAATGAAAACGGTTACTGCAAACGAACGGTTTAACCTAGAAGAACGAAATTTGGTGAGCCAAGTGGTTTTGGTGTACTGATCATTACCTGAAAGAATCATCAAGATTGGGTGAAAAAAGGTTTGCTGAGTTTTCAGGCAACTCGTAGTTTTTTGGAAGCTTGGCAACCCCTTTGTATGAAAATGATTTTCGCCAGTCTCGGCTTAGGGCTACATTAGCAGCAAACAAACCATAGAGATAGAACTTGATACTGCTTTATTGTGTCAAGTTTCAAAGAGCTAGGACAAACCGTGTTTGATTTAGAGTTCCAAAAGCATGTATTCCTATAGGAGAAAACAGAGTGAAACCTAAAAATGTAAACGGTTACTGCAAATGCACGGTTTAACCTAGAAGAACAAAATTTGGTGAGCCAAGTGGTTTTGGTGTACTGATCATTACCTGAAAGAATCATCAAGATTGGGTGGAAAAATGTTTGCTGAGATTTCAGGCAACTCGTAGTTTTTTGGAAGCTTGGCAACCCATTTAAATGAAAGTGATTTTCACCAGTCTCTGCTTAGGGCACCATCAACAGCAAACAAACCATAGAGATAGAACTTGAAACTGCTTTATTGTGTCAAGTTTCAAAGAGCTAGAACAAACCGTGTTTGATTTAGAGTTCCAAATACATGTATCCGTATAGGAGAAAACAGAGAGAAACATAAAAATGAAAACGGTTACTGCAAACGAACGGTTTAACCTAGAAGAACGAAATTTGGTGAGCCAAGTGGTTTTGGTGTACTGATCATTACCTGAAAGAATCATCAAGATTGGGTGAATAAATGTTTGCTGAGATTTCAGGCAACTCGTAGTTTTTTGGAAGCTTGGCAACCCCTTTCCATGAAAGAGATTTTCGCCAGTCTCTGCTTAGGGCTACATCAACAGCAAACAAACCATAGAGATAGAACTTTAAACTGCTTTATTGTGTCAAGTTTCAAAGAACTAGCGCAAACCGTGTTTGATTTAAAGTTCCAAATACATGTATCCCTATAGGAGAAAACAGAGTGAAACCTAAAAATGAAAACGGTTACTGCAAACGAACGGTTAAACCTAGAAGAACGACATTTGGTGAGCCAAATGGTTTTGGTGTACTGACCATTACCTGAAAGAACCATCAAGATTGGGTGAAAAAATGTTTGCTGAGATTTCAGGCAACTCGTAGTTTTTTGGAAGCTTGGCAACCCCTTTCCATGAAAGTGATTTTCGCCAGTCTCTGCTTAGGGGTACATCAACAGCAAACAAACCATGGAGATAGAACGTGAAACTGCTTTATTTTGTCAAGTTTCAAAGAGCTAGCAAAAACCGTTTTGATTTAGAGTTCCAAATACATGTATCCCTACAGGAGAAAACAGAGTGAAACCTAAAAATGAAAACGGTTACTGCAAATGAATGGTTTAACATAGAAGAACGAAACATGGTGAGCCAAGTGGTTTTGGCGTACTGATCATTACCTGAAAGAATCATCAAGATTGGGTGAAAAAATGTTGGCTGAGATGTCAGGCAACTCATAGTTTTTTGGAAGCTTGGCAACCCCTTTCCATGAAAGTAATTATCGCCAGTCTCTGCTTAGGGCTACATCAACAGCAAACAAACAATAGAGATAGAACTTGAAACTTCTTTATTGTGTCAAGTTTCAAAGAGCTAGCAAAAACCGTGTTTGATTTAGAGTTCCAAATACATGTATCCCTATAGGAGAAAACAGAGTGAAACCTAAAAATGAAAACGGTTACTTAAAAAGAACGGTTTAACCTAGAAGAACGAAATTTGGTGAGCCAAGTGGATTTGGTGTACTGATCATTACCTGAAAGAATCATCAAGATTGGGTGAAAAAATGTTGGCTGAGATGTCAGGCAACTCGTAGTTTTTTGGAAGCTTGGCAACCCCTTTCCATGAAAGTGATTTTCGCCAGTCTCTGCTTAGGGCTACATCAACAGCAAACAAACTATAGAGAGAGAACTTGAAACTGCTTTATTGTGTCAAGTTTCAAAGAGCTAGTACAAACCATGTTTGATTTAGAGTTCCAAATACATGTATCCCTATAGGAGAAAACAGAGTGAAACTTGAAAATGAAAACGGTTACTGCAAACGAACGGTTTAACCCTGAAGAACGAAACTTGGTGAGCTTAGTGGTTTTGGTGTAAGGTTCATTACCTGAAAGAATCATCAAGATTGGGTGAAAAAATGTTTGCTGAGATTTCATGCAACTCTTCGTTTTTTGGAAGCTTGGCAACACCTTTCCATGAAAGTTATTTTCGCCACTCTCTGCTTAGGGCTACATCAACATCAAACAAACCATAGAGATAGAACTTGAAACTGCTTTATTGTGTCAAGTTTCAAAGAGCTAGCACAAACCGTGTTTGATTTAGAGTTCCAAATACATGTATCCCTATAGGAGAAAACAGAGTGAAACCTAAAAATGAAAACGGTTACTTAAAAAGAACGGTTTAACCTAGAAGAACGAAATTTGGTGAGCCAAGTGGTTTTGGTGTACTTATCATTACCTGACAGAATCTTCAAGATTGGGTGAAAAAATGTTGGCTGAGATTTCAGGCAACTCGTAGTTTTTTGGAAGCTTGGCAACCCCTTTCCATGAAAGTGATTTTCGCCAGTCTCTGCTTAGGGCTACATCAACAGCAAACAAACCATAGAGATAGAACTTGAAACTGCTTTATTTTGTCAAGTTTCAAAGAGCTAGCACAAACCGTGTTTGATTTAGAGTTCCAAATACATGTATCCTTATAGGAGAAAACAGAGTGAAACATGAAAATGAAAACGGTTACTGCAAACGAACGGTTTAACCTAGAAGAATGATTTGGTGACCCAAGTGGTTTAGGTGGTCTGATCATTACCTGAAATAATCATCAAGATTGGGTGAAAAAATATTGGCTGAGATTTCAGGCAACTCGTTGTCTTTTGGAAGCTTGGCAACCCCTTTCCATGAAAGTGATTTTCGCCAGTCTCTGCTTAGGGCTACTTCAACAGCTAACAAACCATAGAGATAGAACTTGAAACTGCTTTATTGTGTCAAGTTTCAAAGAGCTAGCACAAACCGTGTTTGATTTAGAGTTCCAAATACATGTATCCCTATAGGAGAAAACAGAGTGATACCTAAAAATTAAAACGCCAACTGCAAACGAACGGTTTAACCTAGAAGAACGAAATTTCGTGAGCAAAGTGGTTTTGGTGTACTGATCATTACCTGAAAGAATCATCAAGATTGGGTGAAAAAATGTTGGCTGATATTTCAGGCAACTTGTAGTTTTTTGGAAGCTTGGAAACCCCTTTCCATGAAAGTGATTTTTGCCACTCTCTACTTAGGGCTACATCAACAGCAAACAAACCATAGAGATAGAACTTGAAACTGCTTTATTGTGTCAAGTTTCAAAGAGTTAGCACAAACCGTGTTTGATTTAGAGTTCCACATACATGTATCCCTATAGGAGAAAACAGAGTGATACCTAAAAATTAAAACGCCAACTGCAAACGAACGGTTTAACCTAGAAGAACGAAATTTGGTGAGCCAAGTGGTTTTGGTGTACTGATCATTACCTGAAAGAATCATCAAGATTGGGTGAAAAAATGTTGGCTGATATTTCAGGCAACTTGTAGTTTTTTGGAAGCTTGGAAACCCCTTTCCATGAAAGTGATTTTCGTCAGTCTCTGCTTAGGGCTACATCAACACCAAACAAACCATAGAGATAGAACTTGAAACTGCTTTATTGTGTCAAGTTTCAAAGAGCTAGCACAAACCGTGTTTGATTTCGAGTTCCAAATACATGTATCCCTATAGGAGAAAACAGAGTGAAACCTAAAAATGAAAACGGTTACTGCAAACGAACGGTTTAACCTAGAAGAACGACATTTGGTGAGCCAAGTGGTTTTGGTGTACTGATCATTATCTGAAAGAATCATCAAGATTGGGTGAAAAAATGTTGGCTGAGATTTCAGGCAACTCGTAGTTTTTTGGAAGCTTGGCAACCCCTTTCCATGAAAGTGATTTTCGCCAGTCTCTGCTTAGGGCTACATCAACAGCAAACAAACCATAGAGATAGAACTTGAAACAGCTTTATTGTGTCAAGTTTCAAAGAGCTAGCACAAACCGTGTTTGATTTAGAGTTCCAAATAAATGTATCCCTATAGGAGAAAACAGAGTGAAACCTAAAAATGAAAACGGTTACTGCAAACGAACGGTTTAACCTAGAAGAACGAAACTTGGTGAGCCAAGTGGTTTTGGTGTACTGATCATTACCTGAAAGAATCATCAAGATTGGGTGAAAAAATGTTGGCTGAGTTTTCAGGCGACTCGTAGTTTTTTTGAAGCTTGGCAACCCCTTTCCTGAAAGTGATTTTCGCCAGTCTCTGCTTAGGGCTACATCAACAACAAACAAACCACAGAGATAGAACTAGAAACTGCTTTATTGTGTCAAATTTCAAAGAGCTAGCACAAACCGTGTTTGATTTAGAGTTCCAAATATATGTATCGCTATAGGAGAAAACACAGTAAAACCTAAAAATGAAAACGGTTACTGCAAACGAACGGTTTAACGTAGAAGAATGATTTGGTGAGCCAAGTGGTTTAGGTGTTCTGATCATTACCTGAAAGTATCATCAAGATTGGGTGAAAAAATATTGGCTGAGATTTCAGGCAACTCGTAGTCTTTTGGAAGCTTGGCAACCCCTTTCCATGAAAGTGATTTTCGCCAGTCTCTGCTTAGGGCTACTTCAACAGCAAACAAATTATAGAGATAGAACTTGAAACTGCTTTATTGTGTCAAGTTTCAAAGAGCTAGCACAAACCGTGTTTGATTTAGAGTTCCAAATACATGTATCCCTATAGGAGAAAACAGAGTGAAACTTGAAAATGAATACGGTTACTGCAAACGAACGGTTTAACCCAGAAGAACGAAACTTGGTGAGCTTAGTGGTTTTGGTGTACAGTTCACTACCTGAAAGAATCATCAAGATTGGGTGAAAAAATGTTTGCTGAGATTTCAGGCAACTCCTCGGTTTTTGGAAGCTTGGTAACCCCTTTCCATGAAAGTTATTTTTGCCACTGTCTGCTTAGGGCTACATCAACAGCAAACAAACCATAGAGATAGAACTTGAAACTGCTTTATTGTGTCAAGTTTCAAAGAGCTAGCACAAACCGTGTTTCATTTAGTGTTCCAAATACATGTATCCCTATAGGAGAAAACAGAGTGAAACCTAAAAATGAACACAGTTACTGCAAACGAACGGTTTAACCTAGAAGAACGAAACTTGGTGAACTTCGTTGTTTTGGTGTACTGATCATTACCTGAAAGAATCATCAAGATTGGGTGAAAAAATGTTTGCTGGGATTTCAGGAAACTCGTAGTTTTTTGGAAGCTTGGCAACCCCTTTCCATGAAAGTGATTATCGCCAGTCTCTGCTTTGGGCTACATCAACAGCAAACTAACCATTGAGACAGAACTTGAAACTTCTTTATTGTGTCAAGTTTCAAAGAGCTAGCACAAACCGTGTTTGATTTAGAGTTCCAAATACATGTATCCTTTTAGGAGAAAACAGAGTGAAACCTAAAAATTAAAACGCCAACTGCAAATGAACGGTTTAACCTAGAAGAACGAAATTTGGTGAGCCAAGCGGTTTTGGTGTACTGATCATTACCTGAAAGAATCATCAAGATTGGGTGAAAAAATGTTGGCTGATATTTCAGGCAACTCGTAGTTTTTTGGAAGCTTGGAAACCCCTTTGAATGAAAGTGATTTTCGCCAGTCTCTGCTTAGGGCTACATCAACAGCAAACAAACCATAGAAATAGAACTTGAAACTGCTTTATTGTGTCAAGATTCAAAGAGCTAGCAAAAACCGTGCTTGATTTAGAGTTCCAAATACATGTATCCCTATAGGAGAAAACAGAGTGAAACCTAAAAATGAAAATGGTTACTGCAAACGAACAGTTTAACCTAGAAGAACGAAATATGGTGAGCCAAGTGGATTTGGTGAACTGATCATTACCTGAAAGAATCATCAAGATTGGGTGAAAAAATGTTGGCTGAGATTTCAGGCAACTCGTAGTTTTTTGGAAGCTTGGCAACCCCTTTCCATGAAAGTGATTTTCGCCAGTCTCTGCTTAGGGCTACATCAACAGCAAACAAACCATAGAGATAGAACTTGAAACTGCTTTATTGTGTCAAGTTTCAAAGAGCTAGCACAAACCGTTTTTCATTTAGTGTTCCAAAAACATGTATCCCTATAGGAGAAAACAGAGTGAAACCTAAAAATGAAAACGGTTACTGCAAACGAAAGGTTTAACCTAGAAGAACGAAACTTGGTGAGCTTCGTTGATTTGGTGTACTGATCATTACCTGAAAGAATCAACAAGATTGGGTGAAAAAATGTTTGCTGAGATTTCAGGCAACTCGTAGTTTTTTGGAAGCTTGGCAACCCCTTTCCATGAAAGTGATTATCGCCAGTCTCTGCTTTGGGCTACATCAACAGCAAACAAACCATTGAGACAGAACTTGAAACTTCTTTATTGTGTCAAGTTTCAAAGAGCTAGCACAATCCGTGTTTAATTTAGAGTTCCAAATACATGTATCCCTATAGGAGAAAACAGAGTGAAACCTAAAAATTAAAACGCCAACTGCAAACGAACGGTTTAACCTAGAAGAACGAAATTTGGTGAGCCAAGTGGTTTTGGTGTACTGATCATTACCTCAAAGAATCATCAAGATTGGGTGAAAAAATGTTGGCTGATATTTCAGGCAACCCGTAGTTTTTTGGAAGCTTGGCAACCCCTTTCCATGAATGTGATTTTCGCCAGTCTCTGCTTAGGGCTACATCAACAGCAAACAAACCATAGAGATAAAACTTGAAACTGCTTTATTGTGTCAAGTTTCAAAGAGCTAGCACAAACCGTGTTTGATTTAGAGTTCCACATACATGTATCCCTAAAGGAGAAAACAGAGTGAAACCTAAAAATGAAAACGGTTACTGCAAACGAACGGTTTAACCTAGAAGAACAAAATTCGGTGAGCCAAATGGTTTTGGTGTACTGATCATTACCTGAAAGAATCATCAAGATTGGGTGAAAAAATGTTTGCTGAGATTTCAGGAAACTCGTAGTTATTTGGAAGCTTGGCAACCCCTTTCCATGAAAGTGATTTTCGCCAGTCTCTGCTTAGGGCTACATCAAAAGCAAACAAACCATAGAGATAGAACTTGAAACTGCTTTATTGTGTCAAGTTTCAAAGAGCTACCACAAACCGTGTTTGATTTAGAGTTCCAAATACATGTATCCCTATAGAGAAAACAGAGTGAAACCTAAAAATAATAACGGTTACTGCAAACGAACGGTTTAACCTAGAAGAACGAAATTTGGTGAGCCAAGTGGTTTTGGTGTACTGATCATTACCTGAAAGAATCATCAAGATTGGGTGAAAAAATGTTGGCTGAGATTTCAGGCAACTCGTAGTTTTTTGGAAGCTTGGCAACCCCTTTCCATGAATGTGATTTTCGCCAGTCTCTAATTAGAGCTATATCAACAGCAAACAAACCATAGAGATAAAACTTGAAACTGCTTTATTGTGTCAAGTTTCAAAGAGCTAGCACAAACCGTGTTTGATTTAGAGTTCCAAATACATGTATCCCTAAAGGAGAAAACAGAGTGAAACCTAAAAATGAAAACGGTTACTGCAAACGAACAGTTTAACCTAGAAGAACGAAATATGGTGAGCCAAGTAGTTTTGGTGTACTGATCATTACCTGAAAGAATCATCAAGATTGGGTCAAAAAATGTTGGCAGAGATTTCAGGCAACTCGTAGTTTTTTGGAAGCTTGTTCACCCCTTTCCATGAAAGTGATTTTTGCCAGTCTCTGCGTAGGGCTACATCAACAGCAAACAAACCATAGAGATAGAACTTGAAACTGCTTTATTGTGTCAAGTTTCAAAGAGCTAGCACAAACCGTGTTTGATTTAGAGTTCCAAATACATGCATCCCTATAGGAGAAAACAGAGTGAAACCTAAATATGAAAACGGTTACTGCAAAAGAATGGTTTAACCTAGAAGAACGAAATTTGGTGAGCCAAGTGGTTTTGGTGTACTGATCATTACCTGAAAGAATCATAAAGATTGGGTGAAAAAATGTTGGCTGAGATTTCAGGCAACTCGTAGTTTTTTGGAAGCTTGGCAACCCCTTTCCATGAAAGTGATTTTCGCCAGTCTCTCCTTAGGGCTACATCAACAGCAAACAAACCATAGAGATAGAACTTGAAACTGCTTTATTGTGTCAAGTTTCAAAGTGCTAGCACAAACCGTGTTTGATTTAGAGTTCCAAATACATGTATCCCTATAATAGAAAACAGAGTGAAACCTAAAAATGAAAACGGTTACTGCAAACGAACGGTTTAACCTAGAAGAACGAAATTTGGTGAGCCAAGTGGTTTTGGTGTACTGATCATTACCTGAAAGAATCATCAAGATTGGGTGAAAAAATGTTTGCTGAGATTTCAGGAAACTCGTAGTTATTTGGAAGCTTGGCAACCCCTTTCCATGAAAGTGATTTTCGCCAGTCTCTGCTTAGGGCTACATCAAAAGCAAACAAACCATAGAGATAGAACTTGAAACTGCTTTATTGTGTCAAGTTTCAAAGAGCTACCACAAACCGTGTTTGATTTAGAGTTCCAAATACATGTATCCCTATAGAGAAAACCGAGTGAAACCTAAAAATGAAAACGGTTACTGCAAACGAACAGTTTAACCTAGAAGAACGAAATATGGTGAGCCAAGTAGTTTTGGTGTACTGATCATTACCTGAAAGAATCATCAAGATTGGGTCAAAAAATGTTGGCAGAGATTTCAGGCAACTCGTAGTTTTTTGGAAGCTTGTTCACCCCTTTCCATGAAAGTGATTTTTGCCAGTCTCTGCGTAGGGCTACATCAACAGCAAACAAACCATAGAGATAGAACTTGAAACTGCTTTATTGTGTCAAGTTTCAAAGAGCTAGCACAAACCGTGTTTGATTTAGAGTTCCAAATACATGCATCCCTATAGGAGAAAACAGAGTGAAACCTAAATATGAAAACGGTTACTGCAAAAGAATGGTTTAACCTAGAAGAACGAAATTTGGTGAGCCAAGTGGTTTTGGTGTACTGATCATTACCTGAAAGAATCATAAAGATTGGGTGAAAAAATGTTGGCTGAGATTTCAGGCAACTCGTAGTTTTTTGGAAGCTTGGCAACCCCTTTCCATGAAAGTGATTTTCGCCAGTCTCTCCTTAGGGCTACATCAACAGCAAACAAACCATAGAGATAGAACTTGAAACTGCTTTATTGTGTCAAGTTTCAAAGTGCTAGCACAAACCGTGTTTGATTTAGAGTTCCAAATACATGTATCCCTATAATAGAAAACAGAGTGAAACCTAAAAATGAAAACGGTTACTGCAAACGAACGGTTTAACCTAGAAGAACGAAATTTGGTGAGCCAAGTGGTTTTGGTGTACTGATCATTACCTGAAAGAATCATCAAGATTGGGTGAAAAAATGTTTGCTGAGATTTCAGGAAACTCGTAGTTATTTGGAAGCTTGGCAACCCCTTTCCATGAAAGTGATTTTCGCCAGTCTCTGCTTAGGGCTACATCAAAAGCAAACAAACCATAGAGATAGAACTTGAAACTGCTTTATTGTGTCAAGTTTCAAAGAGCTACCACAAACCGTGTTTGATTTAGAGTTCCAAATACATGTATCCCTATAGAGAAAACCGAGTGAAACCTAAAAATAATAATGGTTACTGCAAACGAACGGTTTAACCTAGAAGAACGAAATTTGGTGAGCCAAGTGGTTTTGGTGTACTGATCATTACATGAAAGAATCATCAAGATTGGGTGAAAACATGTTGGCTGAGATTTCAGGCAACTCGTAGTTTCTTGGAAGCTTGGCAACCCCTTTCCATTAAAGTGATTTTCGCCAGTCTCTGCTTAGGGCTATATCAACAGCAAACAAACCATAGAGATAGAACTTGAAACTGCTTTATTGTGTCAAGTTCCAAAGAGCTACCACAAACCGTGTTTGATTTAGAGTTCCAAACACATGTATCCCTATAGGAGAAAACAGAGTGAAACCTAAAAATGAAAACGGTTACTGCAAACGAACGGTTTAACCTAGAAGAACGAAATTGGGTGAGCCAAGTGGTTTTGGTGTACTGATCATTACCTGAAAGAATCATCAAGATTGGGTGAAAAAATGTTTGCTGAGATTTCAGGCAACTCGTAGTTTTTTGGAAGCTTGGCAACTTCTTTCCATGAAAGTGATTTTTGCCAGTCTCTGCTTAGGGCTACATCAACAGCAACAAATCATAGAGATAGAACTTGAAACTGCATTATTGTGTCAAGTTTTAAAGAGCTAGCACAAACCTTGTTTGATTTAGAGTTCCAAATACATGTATCCCTATAGGAGAAAACAGAGTGAAACCTAAAAATGAAAACGGTTACTGCAAACGAACAGTTTAACCTAGAAGAACGAAATATGGTGAGCCAAGTGGTTTTGGTGTACTAATCATTACCTGAAAGAATCATCAAGATTGGGTGAAAAAATTTTGGCTGAGATTTCAGGCAACTCGTAGTTTTTTGGAAGCTTGTCAACCCCTTTCCATGAAAGTGATTTTCGCCAGTCTCTGCTTAGGGCTACATCAACAGCAAACAAACCATAGAGATAGAACTTGAAACTGCTTTATTGTGTCAAGTTTCAAAGAGCTAGCACAAACCGTGTTTGATTTAGAGTTCCAAATACATGTATCCCTATAGGAAAAAACAGAGTGAAACCTAAAAATGAAAATGGTTACTGCAAACGAACGGTTTAACCTAGAAGAACGAAATTTGGTGAGCCAAGTAGTTTTGGTGTACTGATCATTACCTGAAAGTATCATCAAGATTGGGTGAAAAAATGTTTGCTGAGATTACAGGCAACTCGTAGTTTTTTGGAAGCTTGGCAACCCCTTTCCATGAATGTGATTTTCGCCAGTCTTTGCTTAGGGCTACATCAACAGCAAACAAACCATAGAGATAAAACTTGAAACTGCTTTATTGTGTCAAGTTTCAAAGAGCTAGCACAAACCGTGTTTGATTTAGAGTTCCAAATACATGTATCCCTATAGGAGAAAACAGAGTGAAACCTAAAAATGAAAACGGTTACTGCAAACGAACGGTTTAACCTAGAAGAACAAAATTTGGTGAGCCAAATGGTTTTGGTGTACTGATCATTACCTGAAAGAATCATCAAGATTGGGTGAAAAAATGTTTGCTGAGATTTCAGGAAACTCGTAGTTATTTGGAAGCTTGGCAACCCCTTTCCATGAAAGTGATTTTCGCCAGTCTCTGCTTAGGGCTACATCAAAAGCAAACAAACCATAGAGATAGAACTTGAAACTGCTTTATTGTGTCAAGTTTCAAAGAGCTACCACAAACCGTGTTTGATTTAGAGTTCCAAATACATGTATCCCTATAGAGAAAACAGAGTGAAACCTAAAAATAATAACGGTTACTGCAAACGAACGGTTTAACCTAGAAGAACGAAATTTGGTGAGCCAAGTGGTTTTGGTGTACTGATCATTACCTGAAAGAATCATCAAGATTGGGTGAAAAAATGTTGGCTGAGATTTCAGGCAACTCGTAGTTTCTTGGAAGCTTGGCAACCCCTTTCCATTAAAGTGATTTTCGCCAGTCTCTGCTTAGGGCTATATCAACAGCAAACAAACCATAGAGATAGAACTTGAAACTGCTTTATTGTGTCAAGTTCCAAAGAGCTACCACAAACCGTGTTTGATTTAGAGTTCCAAATACATGTATCCCTATAGGAGAAAACAGAGTGAAACCTAAAAATGAAAACGGTTACTGCAAACGAACGGTTTAACCTAGAAGAACGAAATTGGGTGAGCCAAGTGGTTTTGGTATACTGATCATTACCTGAAAGAATCATCAAGATTGGGTGAAAAAATGTTGGCTGAGATTTCAGGAAACTCGTAGTTTTTTGGAAGCTTGGCAACCCCTTTCCATGAAAGTGATTTTCGCCAGTCTCTGCTTAGGGCTACATCAACAGCAAACAAACCATAGAGATAGAACTTGAAACTGCTTTATTGTGTCAAGTTTCAAAGAGATAGTACAAACAGTGTTTGATTTAGAGTTCCAAATACATGTATCCCTATAGGAAAAAACAGAGTGAAACCGAAAAATGAAAATGGTTACTGCAAACGAACGGTTTAACCTAGAAGAACGAAATTTGGTGAGCCAAGTAGTTTTGCTGTACTGATCATTACCTGAAAGTATCATCAAGATTGGGTGAAAAAATGTTTGCTGAGATTACAGGCAACTCGTAGTTTTTTCGAAGCTTGGCAACCCCTTTCCATGAATGTGATTTTCGCCAGTCTCTGCTTAGGGCTACATCAACAGCAAACAAACCATAGAGATAAAACTTGAAACTGCTTTATTGTGTCAAGTTTCAAATTGCTAGCACAAACCGTGTTTGATTTAGAGTTCCAAATACATGTATCCCTATAGGAGAAAACAGAGTGAAACCTAAAAATGAAAACGGTTACTGCAAACGAACGGTTTAACCTAGTAGAACAAAATTTGGTGAGCCAAGTGGTTTTGGTGTACTGATCATTACCTGAAAGAATCATAAAGATTGGGTGAAAAAATGTTGGCTGAGATTTCAGGCAACTCGTAGTTTTTTGGAAGCTTGTCAACCCCTTTCCATGAAAATGATTTTCGCCAGTCTCTGCTTAGGGCTACATCAACAGCAAACAAACCATAGAGATAGAACTTGAAACTGCTTTATTGTGTCAAGTTTCAAAGAGCTAGCACAAACCGTGTTTGATTTAGAGTTCCAAATACATGTATCCCTATAGGAGAAAACAGAGTGAAACCTAAAAATAATAACGGTTACTGCAAACGAACGGTTTAACCTAGAAGAACGAAATTTGGTGAGTCAAGTGGTTTTGGTGTACTGATCATTACCTGAAAGAATCATCATGATTGGGTGAAAAAATGTTGGCTGAGATTTCAGGCAACTCGTAGTTTCTTGGAAGCTTGGCAACCCCTTTCCATGAAACTGATTTTCGCCAGTCTCTGCTTAGGGCTACATCAACAGCAAACAAACCATAGAGATAGAACTTGAAACTGCTTTATTGTGTCAAGTTTCAAAGAGCTACCACAAACCGTGTTTGATTTAGAGTTCCAAATACATGTATCCCTATAGGAAAAAACAGAGTGAAACCTAAAAATGAAAACGGTTACTGCAAACGAACGGTTTAACCTAGAAGAACGAAATTTGGTGAGCCAAGTAGTTTTGGTGTACTGATCATTACCTGAAAGTATCATCAAGATTGGGTGAAAAAATGTGTGCTGAGATTACAGGCAACTCGTAGTTTTTTGGAAGCTTGGCAACCCCTTTCCATGAATGTGATTTTCGCCAGTCTCTGCTTAGGGCTACATCAACAGCAAACAAACCATAGAGATAAAACTTGAAACTGCTTTATTGTGTCAAGTTTCAAAGAGCTAGCACAAACCGTGTTTGATTAAGAGTTCCAAATACATGTATCCCTATAGGAGAAAACAGAGTGAAACCTAAAAATGAAAACGGTTACTGCAAACGAACGGTTTAACCTAGTAGAACAAAATTTGGTGAGCCAAATGGTTTTGGTGTACTGATCATTACCTGAAAGAATCATCAAGATTGGGTCAAAAAATGTTGGCTGAGATTTCAGGCAACTCGTAGTTTTTTGGAAGCTTGGCAACCCCTTTCCATGAAAGTGATTTTCGCCAGTCTCTGCTTAGGGCTACATCAACAGCAAACAAACCATAGAGATAGAACTTGAAACTGCTTTATTGTGTCAAGTTTCAAAGAGCTAGCACAAACCGTGTTTGATTTAGAGTTCCAAATACATGCATCCCTATAGGAGAAAACAGAGTGAAACCTAAATATGAAAACGGTTACTGCAAACGAACGGTTTAACCTAGAAGAACGAAATTTGGTGAGCCAAGTGGTTTTGGTGTACTGATCATTACCTGAAAGAATCATCAAGATTGGGTGAAAAAATGTTGGCTGAGATTTCAGGCAACTCGTAGTTTTTTGGAAGCTTGGCAACCCCAATCCATGAAAGTGATTTTCGCCAGTCTCTGCTTAGGGTAACATCAACAGCAAACAAACCATAGAGATAGAACTTGAAACTGCTTTATTGTGTCAAGTTCCAAAGAGGTAGCACAAACCGTGTTTGATTTAGAGTTCCAAATACATGTATCCCTGTAGGAGAAAACAGAGTGAAACCTAAAAATGAAAACGGTTACTGCAAACGAACGGTTTAACCTAGAAGAACGAAATTTGGTGAGCCAAGTGGTTTTGGTGTACTGATCCTTACCTGAAAGAATCATCAAGATTGGGTGAAAAAATGTTTGCTGAGATTACAGGCAACTCGTAGTTTTTTGGAAGCTTGGCAACCCCTTTCCATGAAAGTGATTTTCGCCAGTCTCTGCTTAGGGCTACATCAACAGCAAACAAATAATCGAGATAGAACTTGAAACTGCTTTATTGTGTCAAGTTTCAAAGAACTAGCACAAACCCTGTTTTATTTAGAGTTCCAAATACATGTATCCCTATAGGAGAAAACAGAGTGAAACCTAAAAATGAAAACGGTTACTGCAAACGAACGGTTTAACCTAGAAGAACGAAATTTGGTGAGCCAAGTGGTTTTGGTGTACTGATCATTACCTGAAAGAATCATCAAGATTGGGTGAAAAAATGTTGGCTGAGATTTCAGGCAACTCGTAGTTTTTTGGAAGCTTGGCAACCCCTTTCCATGAAAGTGATTTTCTCCAGTTTCTGCTTAGGGCTACATCAACAGCAAACAAACCATAGAGATAGAACTTGAAACTGCTTTATTGTGTCAAGTTCCAAAGAGGTAGCACAAACCGTGTTTGATTTAGACTTCCAAATACATGTATCCCTATAGGAGAAAACAGAGTGAAACCTAAAAATGAAAACGGTTACTGCAAAAGAACAGTTTAACCTAGAAGATCGAAATATGGTGAGCCAAGTGGTTTTTGGTGTACTGATCATTAACTGAAAGAATCATCAAGATTGGGTCAAAAAATATTGGCTGAGATTTCAGGCAACTCGTAGTTTTTTGGAAGCTTGGCAACCCCTTTCCATGAAAAGTGATTTTCGCCAGTCTCTGCTTAGAGCTACATCAACAGCAAACAAACCATAGAGATAGAACTTGAAACTGCTTTATTGTGTCAAGTTCCAAAGAGGTAGCACAAACCGTGTTTGATTTAGACTTCCAAATACATGTATTTCCTATAGGAGAAAACAGATTGAAATCTAAAAATGAAAACGGTTACTGCAAACGAACGATTTAACCTAGAAGAATGAAATTTGGTGAGCCAAGTGGTTTTGGTGTACTGATCATTACCTGAAAGAATCATCAAGATTGGGTGAAAAAATGTTGGCAGAGATTTCAGGCAACTCGTAGTTTTTTGAAGCTTGGCCACCACTTCCATGAAAGTGATTTTCGCCAGTCTCTGCTTAGGGCTACATCAACAGCAAACAATCCAAAGAGATGGAAGTTGAAACTGCTTTATTGTGTCAAGTTTCAAAGAACTAGCACAAACCCTGTTTGATTTAGAGTTCCAAATACATGTATCACTATAGGAGAAAACAGAGTGAAACCTAAAAAGGAAAACGGTTACTGCAAACGAATGGTTTAACCTAGAAGAACGAAATTTGGTGAAGTGGTTTTGGTGTACTGATCATTACCTGAAAGAATCATCAAGATTGGGTGAAAAAATGTTTGCTGAGATTTCAGGAAACTCGTAGTTATTTGGAAGCTTGGCAACCCCTTTCCATGAAAGTGATTTTCGCCAGTCTCTGCTTAGGGCTACATCAAAAGCAAACAAACCATAGAGATAGAACTTGAAACTGCTTTATTGTGTCAAGTTTCAAAGAGCTACCACAAACCGTGTTTGATTTCGAGTTCCAAATACATGTATCCCTATAGAGAAAACAGAGTGAAACCTAAAAATAATAACGGTTACTGCAAACGAACGGTTTAACCTAGAAGAACGAAATTTGGTGAGCCAAGTGGTTTTGGTGTACTGATCATTACATGAAAGAATCATCAAGATTGGGTGAAAAAATGTTGGCTGATATTTCAGGCAACTCGTAGTTTCTTGGAAGCTTGGCAACCCCTTTCCATTAAAGTGATTTTCACCAGTCTCTGCTTAGGGCTATATCAACAGCAAACAAACCATAGAGATAGAACTTGAAACTGCTTTATTGTGTCAAGTTCCAAAGAGCTACCACATACCGTGTTTGATTTAGAGTTCCAAATACATGTATCCCTATAGGAGAAAACAGAGTGAAACCTAAAAATGAAAACGGTTACTGCAAACGTACGGTTTAACCTAGAAGAACGAAATTTGGTGAGCCAAGTGGTTTTGGTATACTGATCATTACCTGAAAGAATCATCAATATTGGGTGAAAAAATGTTGGCTGAGATTTCAGGCAACTCGTCGTTTTTTGGAAGCTTGGCAACCCCTTTCCATGAAAGTGATTTTCGCCAGTCTCTGCTTAGGGCTACATCAACAGCAAACAAACCATAGAGATAGAACTTGAAACTGCTTTATTGTGTCAAGTTTCAAAGAGCTAGTACAAACAGTGTTTGATTTAGAGTTCCAAATACATGTATCCCAATAGGAAAAAACAGAGTGAAACCGAAAAATGAAAATGGTTACTGCAAACGAACGGTTTAACCTAGGAGAACGAAATTTGGTGAGCCAAGTAGTTTTGCTGTACTGATCATTACCTGAAAGTATCATCAAGATTGGGTGAAAAAATGTTTGCTGAGATTACAGGCAACTCGTAGTTTTTTCGAAGCTTGGCAACCCCTTTCCATGAATGTGATTTTCGCCAGTCTCTGCTTAGGGCTACATCAACAGCAAACAAACCATATTGATAAAACTTGAAACTGCTTTATTGTGTCAAGTTTCAAATAGCTAGGACAAACCGTGTTTGATTTAGAGTTCCAAATACATGTATCCCTATAGGAGAAAACAGAGTGAAACCTAAAAATAATAACGGTTACTGCAAACGAACGGTTTAACCTAGAAGAACGAAATTTGGTGAGTCAAGTGGTTTTGGTGTACTGATCATTACCTGAAAGAATCATCATGATTGGGTGAAAAAATATTGGCTGAGATTTCAGGCAACTCGTAGTTTCTTGGAAGCTTGGCAACCCCTTTCCATGAAACTGATTTTCGCCAGTCTCTGCTTAGGGCTACATCAACAGAAAACAAACCATAGAGATAGAACTTGAAACTGCTTTATTGTGTCAAGTTTCAAAGAGCTACCACAAACCGTGTTTGATTTAGAGTTCCAAATACATGTATCCCTATAGGAAAAAACAGAGTGAAACCTAAAAATGAAAATGGTTACTGCAAACGAACGGTTTAACCTAGAAGAACGAAATTTGGTGAGCCAAGTAGTTTTGGTGTACTGATAATTACCTGAAAGTATCATCAAGATTGGATGAAAAAATGTGTGCTGAGATTACAGGCAACTCGTAGTTTTTTGGAAGCTTGGCAACCCCTTTCCATGAATGTGATTTTCGCCAGTCTCTGCTTAGTGCTACATCAACAGCAAACAAACCATAGAGATAAAACTTGAAACTGCTTTATTGTGTCAAGTTTCAAAGAGCTAGCAAAAACCGTGTTTGATTTAGAGTTCCAAATACATGTATCCCTATAGGAGAAAACAGAGTGAAACCTAAAAATGAAAACGGTTACTGCAAACAAACGGTTTAAACTAGTAAAACAAAATTTGGTGAGCCAAATGGCTTTGGTGTACTGATCATTACCTGAAAGAATCATCAAGATTGGGTCAAAAAATGTTGGCTGAGATTTCAGGCAACTCGTAGTTTTTTGGAAGCTTGGAAACCCCTTTCCATGAAAGTGATTTTCGCCAGTCTCTGCTTAGGGCTACATCAACAGCAAACAAACCATAGAGATAGAACTTGAAACTGCTTTATTGTGTCAAGTTTCAAAGAGCTAGCACAAACCGTGTTTGATTTAGAGTTCCAAATACATGTATCCCTATAGGAGAAAACAGAGTGAAACCTAAAAATAATAACGGTTACTGCAAACGAACGGTTTAACCTAGAAGAACGAAATTTGGTGAGTCAAGTGGTTTTGGTGTACTGATCATTACCTGAAAGAATCATCATGATTGGGTGAAAAAATGTTGGCTGAGATTTCAGGCAACTCGTAGTTTCTTGGAAGCTTGGCAACCCCTTTCCATGAAACTGATTTTCGCCAGTCTCTGCTTAGGGCTACATCAACAGCAAACAAACCATAGAGATAGAACTTGAAACTGCTTTATTGTGTCAAGTTCCAAAGAGCTAGCACAAACCGTGTTTGATTTAGAGTTCCAAATACATGTAGCCCTATAGGAGAAAACAGAGTGAAATCTAAAAATGAAAACGGTTACTGCAAACGAACAGTTTAAACTAGAAGAACGAAATATGGTGAACCAAGTGGTTTTGGTGTACTGATCATTACCTGAAAGAGTCATCAAGATTGGGTGAAAAAATGTTTGCTGAGATTTCAGGCAACTCGTAGTTTTTTGGAAGCTTGGCAACCCCTTTCCATGAAAGTGATTTTCGCCAGTCTCTGCTTAGGGCTACATCAACAGCAAACAAAAAATCGAGATAGAACTCGAAACTGCTTTATTGTGTCAAGTTTCAAAGAACTAGCACAAACCCTGTTTGATTTAGAGTTCCAAATACATGTATCCCTATAGGAGAAAACAGAGTGAAACCTAAAAATGAAAACGGTTACTGCAAACGAACGGTTTAACCTAGAAGAACGAAATTTGGTGAGCCAAGTGGTTTTCGTGTACTGATCATTACTTGAAAGAATCATCAAGATTGGGTGAAAAAATGTTGGCTGAGATTTCAGGCAACTCGTAGTTATTTGGAAGCTTGGCAACCCCTTTCCATGAAAGTGATTTTCGCCAGTCTCTGATTAGGGCTACATCAACAGCAAACAAACCATAGAGATAGAACTTGAAACTGCTTTATTGTGTCAAGTTCCAAAGAGCTACCACAAACCGTGTTTGATTTAGAGTTCCAAATACATGTATCCCTATAGGAGAAAACAGAGTGAAACCTAAAAATGAAAACGGTTACTGCAAACGAACGGTTTAACCTAGAAGAACGAAATTTGGTGAGCCAAGTGGTTTTCGTGTACTGATCATTACTTGAAAGAATCATCAAGATTGGGTGAAAAAATGTTTGCTGAGATTTCAGGCAACTCGTAGTTTTTTGGAAGCTTGGCAACCCCTTTCCATGAAAGTGATTTTCGCCAGTCTCTGCTTAGGGCTACATCAACAGCAAACAAACCATAGAGATAAAACTTGAAACTGCTTTATTGTGTCAAGTTTCAAAGAGCTAGCAAAAACCGTGTTTGATTTAGAGTTCCAAATACATGTATCCCTATAGGAGAAAACAGAGTGAAACCTAAAAATGAAAACGGTTACTGCAAACGAACGGTTTAAACTAGTAAAACAAAATTTGGTGAGCCAAATGGTTTTGGTGTACTGATCATTACCTGAAAGAATCATCAAGATTGGGTCAAAAAATGTTGGCTGAGATTTCAGGCAACTCGTAGTTTTTTGGAAGCTTGGCAACCCCTTTCCATGAAAGTGATTTTCGCCAGTCTCTGCTTAGGGCTACATCAACAGCAAACAAACCATAGAGATAGAACTTGAAACTGCTTTATTGTGTCAAGTTTCAAAGAGCTAGCACAAACCGTGTTTGATTTAGAGTTCCAAATACATGTATCCCTATAGGAGAAAACAGAGTGAAACCTAAAAATAATAACGGTTACTGCAAACGAACGGTTTAACCTAGAAGAACGAAATTTGGTGAGTCAAGTGATTTTGGTGTACTGATCATTACCTGAAAGAATCATCATGATTGGGTGAAAAAATGTTGGCTGAGATTTCAGGCAACTCGTAGTTTCTTGGAAGCTTGGCAACCCCTTTCCATGAAACTGATTTTCGCCAGTCTCTGCTTAGGGCTACATCAACAGCAAACAAACCATAGAGATAGAACTTGAAACTGCTTTATTGTGTCAAGTTCCAAAGAGCTAGCACAAACCGGGTTTGATTTAGAGTTCCAAATACATGTAGCCCTATAGGAGAAAACAGAGTGAAATCTAAAAATGAAAACGGTTACTGCAAACGAACAGTTTAAACTAGAAGAACGAAATATGGTGAACCAAGTGGTTTTGGTGTACTGATCATTACCTGAAAGAGTCATCAAGATTGGGTGAAAAAATGTTTGCTGAGATTTCAGGCAACTCGTAGTTTTTTGGAAGCTTGGCAACCCCTTTCCATGAAAGTGATTTTCGCCAGTCTCTGCTTAGGGCTACATCAACAGCAAACAAAAAATCGAGATAGAACTTGAAACTGCTTTATTGTGTCAAGTTTCAAAGAACTAGCACAAACCCTGTTTGATTTAGAGTTCCAAATACATGTATCCCTATAGGAGAAAACAGAGTGAAACCTAAAAATGAAAACGGTTACTGCCAACGAACGGTTTAACCTAGAAGAACGAAATTTGGTGAGCCAAGTGGTTTTAGTGTACTGATCATTACTTGAAAGAATCATCAAGATTGGGTGAAAAAATGTTGGCTGAGATTTTAGGCAACTCGTAGTTATTTGGAAGCTTGGCAACCCCTTTCCATGAAAGTGATTTTCGCCAGTCTCTGCTTAGGGCTACATCAACAGCAAACAAACCATAGAGATAGAACTTGAAACTGCTTTATTGTGTCAAGTTTCAAAGAGCTAGCACAAACCGCGTTTGATTTAGAGTTCCAAATACATGTATCCCTATAGGAGAAAACAGAGTGAAACCTAAAAATGAAAACGGTTACTGCAAACGAACGGTTTAACCTAGAAGAACGAAATTTGGTGAGCCAAGTGGTTTTGGTGTACTGATCATTACCTGAAAGAATCATCAAGATTGGGTGAAAAAATGTTTGCTGAGATTTCAGGCAACTCGTAGTTTTTGGAAGCTTGGCAACCCCTTTCTATTAAAGTGATTTTCGCCATTCTCTGCTTAGGGCTACATCAACAGCAAAGAAACCATAGAGAGAGAACTTGAAACTGCTTTATCCTGTCAAGTTTCAAAGAGCTAGCACAAACCGTGTTTGATTTAGAGTTCCAAATACATGTATACCTATAGGAGAAAACAGAGTGAAACCTAAAAATAAAAACGGTTACTGCAAACGAACGGTTTAACCTAGAAAAACGAAATTTGGTGAGCCAAATGGTTTTTTTGTACTGATCATTACCTGAAAGAATCATCAAGATTGGGTCACAAAATGTTGGCTGAGATTTCAGGCAACTCGTAGTTTTTTGGAAGCTTGGCAACCCCTTTCCATGAAAGTGATTTTCGCCAGTCTCTGCTTAGGGCTACATCAACAGCAAAAAAACAATAGAGATAGAACTTGAAACTGCCTTATTGTGTCAAGTTTGAAAGAGCTAGCACAAACCGTGTTTGATTTAGAGTTCCAAATACATGTATCCCTATAGGAGAAAACAGAGTGAAACCTAAAAATGAAAACGGTTACTGCAAACGAACGGTTTAACCTAGAAGAACGAAATTTTGTGACCCAAGTGGTTTTGGTGTACTGATCATTACCTCAAAGAATCATCAAGATTAGGTGAAAAAATGTTGGCTGAGATTTCAGGCAACTCGTAGTTTTTTGGAAGCTTGGCAACCCCTTTCCATGAAAGTGATTTTCGCCAGTCTCTGCTTAGGGCTACATCAACAGCAAACAAACCATAGAGAGAGAACTTGAAACTGATTTATTCTGTCAAGTTTCAAAGAGCTAGCACAAACCGTGTTTGATTTAGAGTTCCAAATACATGTATCCCTATAGGAGAAAACAGAGTGAAACCTAAAAATGAAAACGGTTACTGCAAACGACAGTTTAACCTAGAAGAACGAAATATGGTGAGCCAAGTGGTTTTGGTGTACTGATCATTACCTGAAAGAATCATCAAGATTGGGTGATAAAATGTTTGCTGAGATTTCAGGCAACTCGTAGTTATTTGGAAGCTTGGCAACCCCTTTCCATGAAAGTGATTTTCGCCATTCTCTGCTTAGGGCTACATCAACAGCAAAGAAACCATTGAGAGAGAACTTGAAACTTCTTTATCTCTGTCAAGTTTCAAAGAGCTAGCACAAACCGTGTTTGATTTAGAGTTCCAAATACATGTATCCCTATAGGAGAAAACAGAGTGAAACCTAAAATAATAACGGTTACTGCAAACGAACGGTTTAACCTAGAAGAACGAAATTTGGTGAGCCAAGTGGTTTTGGTGTACTAATCATTACCTGAAAGAATCATCAAGATTGGGTGAAAAAATGTTGGCTGAGATTTCAGGCAACTCGTAGTTTTTTGGAAGCTTGGCAACCCCTTTCATGAAAGTGATTTTCGCCAGTCTCTGCTTAGGGCTATATCAACAGCAAACAAACCATAGAGATAAAACTTCAAACTGCTTTATTGTGTCAAGTTTCAAAGTGCTAGCACAAACCGTGTTTGATTTAGAGTTCCAAATACATGTATCCCTATAGGAGAAAACAGAGTGAAACCCTAAAAATAAAAACGATTACTGCAAACGAACGGTTTAACCTAGAAGAACGAAATTTGGTGAGCCAAATGGTTTTGGTGTACTGATCATTACCTGAAAGAAACATCAAGATTGGGTCAAAAAATGTTGGCTGAGATTTCAGGCAACTCGTAGTTTTTTGGAAGCTTGGCAAACCCTTTCCATGAAAGTGATTTTCACCAGTCTCTTCTTAGGGCTACATCAACAGCAAACAAACCATAAAGATAGAACTTGAAACTGCTTATTGTGTGAAGTTTCAAAAAGCTAGCACAAACCGGGTTTGATTTAGAGTTCCAAATACATGTACCCCTATAGGAGAAAACAGAGTGAATCCTAAAAATGAAAACGGTTACTGCAAACGAACAGTTTTAAACTAGAAGAACGAAATATGGTGAGCCAAGTGGTTTTGGTGCACTGATCATTACCTGAAAGAATCATCAAGATTGGGTGATAAAATGTTTGCTGAGATTTCAGGCAACTCGTAGTTATTTGGAAGCTTTTGCAACCCCTTTCCATGAAAGTGATTTTCGCCAGTCTCTGCTTAGGGCTACATCAACAGCAAACAAACCATAGAGATATAACTTGAAACTGCTTTATTGTGTCAAGATTCAAAGAGCTAGCACAAACCCTGTTTGATTTAGAGTTCAAATACATGTATCCCTATAGGAGAAAACAGTGTGAAACCTAAAAATGAAAACGGTTACTGCAAACGAACGGTTTAACCTAGAAGAACGAAATTTGGTGAGCCAAGTGGTTTTGGTGTACTGATCGTTACCTGAGAGAATCATCAAGATTGGGTGAAAAAATGTTTGCTGAGATTTCAGGCAACTAGTAGTTTTTTGGAAGCTTTGGCAACCCTTTCCATGAAAGTGATTTTCGCCAGTCTCTGCTTAGGGCTACATCAACAGCAAACAAACCATAGAGAGAGAATTGAAACTGCTTTATTGTGTCAAGTTTCAAAGAGCTAGCATTAACCGTGTTTGATTTAGGGTTCCAAATACATGTATCCCTATAGGAGAAAACAGTAAAACCTAAAATGAAATCGGTTACTGCAAACGAACGGTTTAACCTAGAAGAACGAAATTTGGTGAGCCAAGTGGTTTTGGTGTACTGATCATTACCTGAAAGAATCATCAAGATTGGGTGAAAAAAATGTTTGCTGAGATTTCAGGCAACTCGTAGTTTTTGGAAGCTTGGCAACCCCTTTCTATTAAAGTGATTTTCGCCATTCTCTGCTTAGGGCTACATCAACAGCAAAGAAACCATAGAGAGAGAACTTGAAACTTCTTTATCCTGTCAAGTTTCAAAGAGCTAGCACAAACCGTGTTTGATTTAGAGTTCCAAATACATGTATACCTATAGGAGAAAACAGAGTGAAACCTAAAAATGTAAACGGTTACTGCAAACGAACAGTTTAAACTAGAAGAACAAAATATGGTGAGCCAAGTGGTTTTGGTGTACTTATCATTACCTGAAAGAACCATTAAGGTTGGGTTAAAAAATGTTTGCTTAGATATCAGGCAACTCATAGTTTTTTGGAAGCTTGGCAACCCCTTTCCATGAAAGTGATTTTCGCCAGTCTCTGCTTAGGGCTACATCAACAGCAAACAAACCATAGACATAGAACTTGAAACTGCTTTATTGTGTCAAGTTTCAAAGAGCTAGCACAAACCCTGTTTGATTTAGAGTTTCAAATACATGTATCCCTATAGGAGAAAACAGAGTGAAACCTAAAAATAAAAAACGGTTACTGCAAACGAACGGTTTAACCTAGAAAAACGAAATTTGGTGAGCCAAATGGTTTTTTTGTACTGATCATTACCTGAAAGAATCATCAAGATTGGGTCAAAAAATGTTGGCTGAGATTTCAGGCAACTCGTAGTTTTTGTAACTTGGCAAACCCTTTCCATGAAAGTGATTTTCGCCAATCTCTGCTTAGGGCTACATCAACAGCAAACAAACCATAGAGATAGAACTTGAAACTGCCTTATTGTGTCAAGTTTCAAAGAGCTAGCACAAACCGTGTTTGATTTAGAGTTCCAAATACATGTATCCCTATAGGAGAAAACAGAGTGAAACCTAAAAATAAAAACGGTTACTGCAAACGAACGGTTTAACCTAGAAAAACGAAATTTGGTGAGCCAAATGGTTTTTTTGTACTGATCATTACCTGAAAGAATCATCAAGATTGGGTCAAAAAATGTTGGCTGAGATTTCAGGCAACTCGTAGTTTTTTGTAAGCTTGGCAAACCCTTTCCATGAAAGTGATTTTCGCCAATCTCTGCTTAGGGCTACATCAACAGCAAACAAACCATAGAGATAGAACTTGAAACTGCCTTATTGTGTCAAGTTTCAAAGAGCTAGCACAAACCGTGTTTGATTTAGAGTTCCAAATACATGTATCCCTATAGGAGAAAACAGAGTGAAACCTAAAAATAATAACGGTTACTGCAAACGAACGGTTTAACCTAGAAGAACGAAATTTGGTGAGCCAAGTGGTTTTGGTGTACTAATCATTACCTGAAAGAATCATCAAGATTGGGTGAAAAAATGTTGGCTGAGATTTCAGGCAACTCGTATTTTTTTGGAAGCTTGGCAAACCCTTTCCATAAAAGTGATTTTCGCCAGTCTCTGCTTAGGGCTACATCAACAGCAAACAAACCATAGAGATAGAACTTGAAACTGCTTTATTGTGTCACGTTTCAAAGAGCTAGCACAAACCGGGTTTGATTTAGAGTTCCAAATACATGTACCCCTATAGGAGAAAACAGAGTGAATCCTAAAAATGAAAACGGTTACTGCAAACGAACAGTTTAAACTAGAAGAACGAAATATGGTGAGCCAAGTGGTTTTGGTGTACTGATCATTACCTGAAAGAATCATCAAGATTGGGTGATAAAATGTTTGCTGAGATTTCAAGCAACTCTTAGTTATTTGGAAGCTTGGCAACCCCTTTCCATGAAAGTGATTTTCGCCAGTCTCTGCTTAGGGCTACATCAACAGCAAACAAACCATAGAGATAGAACTTGAAACTGCTTTATTGTGTCAAGTTTCAAAGAGCTAGCACAAACCCTGTTTGATTTAGAGTTTCAAATACATGTATCCCTATAGGAGAAAACAGTGTGAAACCTAAAAATGAAAACGGTTACTGCAAACGAACGGTTTAACCTAGAAGAACGAAATTTGGTGAGCCAAGTGCTTTTGGTGTACTGATCATTACCTGAGAGAATCATCAAGATTGGGTGAAAAAATGTTTGCTGAGATTTCAGGCAACTAGTAGTTTTTTGGAAGCTTGGCAACCCCTTTCCATGAAAGTGATTTTCACCAGTCTCTGCTTAGGGCTACATCAACAGCATACAAACCATAGAGAGAGAACATGAAACTGCTTTATTGTGTCAAATTTCAAAGTGCTAGCACAAACCGTGGTTGATTTAGAGTTCCAAATACATGTATCCCTATAGGAGAAAACAGAGTGAATCTTACAAATGAAAACGGTTACTGCAAACGAACAGTTTAAACTAGAAGAACGAAATATGGTGAGCCAAGTGGTTTTGGTGTACTGATCATTACCTGAAAGAATCATCAATATTGGGTGAAAAAATGTTTGCTGAGATTTCAGGCAACTCGTAGTTTTTTGGAAGCTTGGCAACCCCTTTCCATGAAAGTGATTTTCGCCAGTCTCTGCTTAGGGCTACATCAACAGCAAACAAACCATACAGATAGAACTTGGAACTTCTTTATTGTGTCAAGTTTCAAAGAGCTAGCACAAACCGTGTTTGATTGAGAGTTCCAAATACATGTATCCCTATAGGAGAAAACAGAGTGAAACCTAAAAATGAAAACGGTTACTGCAAACGAACGGTTTAAACCTAGAAGAACGAAATTTGGTGAGCCAAGTGGTTTTGGTGTACTGATCATTACCTGAAAGAATCATCAAGATTGGGTGAAAAAATGTTGGCTGAGATTTCAGGCAACTCGTAGTTTTTTGAAGCTTGGCATCCCCTTTCCATGAAAGTGATTTTCGACAGTCTCTGCTTAGGGCTTCATCAACAGTAAACAAACCATAGAGATAGAACTTGAAACTGCTTTATTGTGTCAAGTTTCAAAGAGCTAGCATAAACTGTGTTTGATTTAGAGTTTCAAATACATGTATCCCTATAGAAGAAAACAGAGTGAAACCTAAAAATGAAAACGGTTACTGCAAACGAAGGGTTTAACCTAAAAGAACGAAATTTGGTGACCCAAGTGGTTTTGGTGTACTGATCATTACCTGAAAGAATCATCAAGATTGGGTGAAAAAATGTTGGCTGAGATTTCAGGCAACTCGTAGTTTTTGGAAGCTTGGCAACCCCTTTCCATGAAAGTGATTTTCGCCAGTCTCTGCTTAGGGCTACATCAACAGCAAACAAACCATAGAGATAGAACTTGAAACTGCTTTATTGTGTCAATTTTCAAAGAGCTAGCACAAACTGTGTTTGATTTAGAGTTCCAAATGCATGTATCCCTATAGGAGAAAACAGAGTGAAACCTAAAAATGAAAACGGTTACTGCAAACGAACAGTTTAACCTAGAAGAACGAAATTTGGTGAGCCAAGTGGTTTTGGTGTACTGATCATTACCTGCAAGAATCATCAAGATTGGGTGAAAAAATGTTGGCTGAGATTTCAGGCAACTCGTAGTTTTTTGGAAGCATGGCAACCCCTTTCCATGAAAGTGATTTTCGCCAGTCTCTGCTTAGGGATACATCAACAGCAAACAAACCATAGAGATAGAACTTGAAACTGCTTTATTGTATCAAGTTTCAAAGAGCTAGCACAAACCGTGTTTGATTTAGAGTTCCAAATACATATATCCCTATAGGAGAAAACAGAGTGAAACCTAAAAATGAAAACGGTTACCGCAAATGAACAGTTTAAACTAGAAGAACGAAATATGGTGATCCAAGTGGTTTTGGTGTACTGATCATTACCTGAAAGAATCATCAAGATTGGGTTAAAAAATATTGGCTGAGATTTCAGGAAAATCGTAGTTTTTTGGAAGCTTGGCAACCCCTTTCCATGAAAGTGATTTTCGCCAGTCTCTGCTTAGGGCTACATCAACAGCAAACAAACCATAGAAATAGAACTTGAAAGTGCTTTATTGTGTCAAGTTTCAAAGAGCTAGCACAAACCGTGTTTGATTTAGAGTTCCAAATACATGTATCCCTATAGAAGAAAACAGAGTGAAACCTAAAAATGAAAACGGTTACTGCAAACGAACGGTTTAACCTAGAAGAACGAAATTTGGTGAGCCAAGTGGTTTTGGTGTACTGATCATTACCTGAAAGAATCATCAAGATTGGGTGAAAAAATGTTTGCTGAGATTTCAGGCAACTCGTAGTTTTTTGGAAGCTTGGCAACCCCTTTCCATGAAAGTGATTTTCGCCAGTCTCTGCTTGGGATACATCAACAGCAAACAAACCATAGAGATAGAACTTGAAACTGCTTTATTGTGTCAAGTTTCAAAGAGCTAGCACAAACCGTGTTTGATTTAGGGTTCCAAATACATGTATCCCTATAGGAGAAAACAGTGAAACCTAAAAATGAAAACGGTTACTGCAAACGAACCGTTTAACCTAGAAGAACGAAATTTGGTGAGCCAAGTGGTTTTGGTGTACTGATCATTACCTGAAAGAATCATCAAGATTGGGTGAAAAAATGTTGGCTGAGATTTCAGGCAACTCGTAGTTTTTTGGAAGCTTGGCAACCCCTTTTTATTAAAGTAATTTTCGCCAGTCTCTGCTTAGGGCTAAATCAACAGCAAACAAACCATAGAGATAGAACTTGAAACTGCTTCATTGTGTCAAGTTTAAAGAGCTAGCACAAACCGTGTTTGATTTAGAGTTCCAAATACATGTATCCCTATATGAGAAAACAGAGTGAAACCTAAAAATGAAAACGATTACTGCAAACGTACAGTTTAAACTAGAAGAACGAAATATGGTGATCCAAGTGGTTTTGGTGTACTGATCATTACCTGAAAGAATCATCAAGATTGGGTGAAAAAATGTTGGCTGAGATTTCAGGTAAATCGTAGTTTTTTGGAAGCTTGGCAACACCTTTCAATGAAAGTGATTTTCGCCAGTCTCTGCTTAGGGCTACATCAACAGCAAACAAACCATAGAGATAGAACTTGAAACTGCTTTATTGTGTCAAGTTTCAAAGAGCTAGCACAAACCGTGTTTGATTTAGAGTTCCAAATACTTGTATCCCTATAGAAGAAAACAGAGTGAAACCTCAAAATGAAACCGGTTACTGCCAACGAACGGTTTAACCTAGAAGAACGAAATTCCGCGAGCCAAAGTGGGATTGGAGAACTGATAATTACCTGAAAGAATCATCAAGATTGGGTGAAAAAATGTTGGCTTAGATTTCAGGCAACTCGTTGTTTTTTGGAAGCTTGGCAACCCCTTTCCATGAAAGTGATTTTCGCCAGTCTCTGCTTAGGGCTACATCAACAGTAAACAAACCATAGCGATAGAACTTGAAACTGCTTTATTGTGTCAAGTTTCAAAGAGCTAGCACAAACCGTGTTTGATTTAGAGTTCCAAATACATGTATCCCTATAGGAGAAAACAGAGTGAAACCTAATAATGAAAACGGTTACTGCAAACGAACAGTTTAACGTAGAAGAACGAAATATGGTGAGCCAAGTGGTTTTGGTGTACTGATCATTACCTGAAAGAATCATCAAGATTGGGTGAAAAAATGTTTGCTGAGATTTCAGGCAACTCGTAGTTTTTTGGAAGCTTGGCAACCCCTTTCCATAAAAGTGATTTTCGCCAGTCTCTGCTAAGGGCTACATCAACAGCAAACAAACCATAGAGATAGAACTTGAAACTGCTTTATTGTGTCAAGTTTCAAAGAGCTAGCACAAACCGTGTTTGATTTAGAGTTCCAAATAAAAGTATCCCTATAGGAGAAAACAGAGTGAAACCTAAAAATGAAAACGGTTACTGCAAACGAACGGTTTAACGTAGAAGAACGAAATTTGGTGAGCCAAGTGGTTTTAATGTACTGATCATTACCTGAAAGAATCATCAAGATTGGGTCAAAAAATGTTGGCTGAGATTTCAGGCAACTCGTAGTTTTTAAAAGCTTGGCAACCCCTTTCCATGAAAGTGATTTTCGCCAGTCTCTGCTTAGCGCTACATCAACAGCAAACAAACCATAGAGATAGACTTGAAACTGCTTTATTGTGTCAAGTTTCAAAGAGCTGGCACAAACCGTGTTTGATTTACATTTCCAAATACATGTATCCCTATAGGAGAAAACAGTGTGAAACCTAAAAATGAAAACGGTTACTGCAAACGAACATTTTAAACTAGAAGAACGAAATATGGTGAGCCAAGTGGTTTTGGTGTACTGATCATTACCTGAAAGAATCATCAAGATTGGGTGAAAAATGTTTGCTGAGATTTCAGGCAACTCGTAGTTTTTTGGAAGCTTGGCAACCCCTTTCCATGAAAGTGATTTTCGCCAGTCTCTGCTTTGGGCTACATCAACAGCAAACAAACCATAGAGATAGAACTTGAAACTGCTTTATTGTGTCAAGTTTCAAAGAGCTAGAACAAACCGTGTTTGATTTAGAGTTCCAAATACATGTATCCCTATAGGAGAAAACAGAGTGAAACCTAAAAATGAAAACGGTTACTGCCAACGAACGGTTTAACCTAGAAGAACGAAATATGGTGAGCCAAGTGGTTTTGCTGTACTGATCATTACCTGAAAGAATCATCAAGATTGGGTGAAAAAATGTTGGCTGAGATTTCAGGCAACTCGGAGTTTTTTGGAAGCTTGGCAACCCCTTTCCATGAAAGTGATTTTCGCCAGTCTCTGCTTAGGGCTACATCAACAGCAAACAAACCATAGAGATATAACTTGAAAACTGCTTTATTGTGTCAAGTTTCAAAGAGCTAGCACAAACCGTGTTTGATTTAGAGTTCCAAATACATGTATCCCTATAGGAGAAAACAGAGTGAAACCTAAAAATGAAAACGGTTACTGCAAACGAACAGTTTAAACTAGAAGAACGAAGTATGGTGAGCCAAGTTGTTTTGGTGTACTCATCATTACCTGAAAGAGTCATCAAGATTGGGTGAAAAAATGTTTGCTGAGATTTCAGGCAACTCGTAATTTTTTGGAAGCTTGGCAACCCCTTTCCATGTAAGTGATTTTCGCCAGTCTCTGCTTAGGGCTACATCAACAGCAAACAAACCATAGAGATAGAACTTGAAACTGCTTTATTGTGTCAAGTTTCAAAGAGCTAGCACAAACCGTGTTTGATTTAGAGTTCCAAATACATGTATCCCTATAGGAGAAAACAGAGTGAAACCTAAAAATGAAAACGGTTACTGCAAACGAACGGTTTAAACAAGAAGAACGAAATTAGGTGACCCAAGAGGTTTTGGTGTACTGATCATTTCCTGAATGAATCATCAAGATTGGGTGAAAAAATTTTTGCTGAGTTTTCAGGCAACTCGTAGTTTTTTGGAAGCTTGGCAACCCCTTTCCATGAAAGTGATTTTCACCAGTCTCTGCTTAGGGCTAAATCAACAGCAAACAAACCATAGAGATAGAACTGGAAACTGCTTTATTGTGTCAAGTTTCAAAGATCTAGCACAAACCGTTTTTAATTTAGAGTTCCAAATACATGTATCCCTATAGGAGAAAACAGAGTGAAACCTAAAAATGAAAACGGTTACTGCAAATGAACGGTTTAACCTAGAAGAACGAAATTTGGTGAGCGAAGTGGTTTTGGTGTACTGATCATTACCTGAAAGAATCATCAAGATTGGTTGAAAAAATGTTGGCTGAGATTTCAGGCAACTCGTAGTTTTTTGGAAGCTTGGCACCTTTTTCCATGAAAGTGATTTTCGCCAGTCTCTGCTTAGGGTTACATCAACAGCAAGCAAACCAGAGAGATAGAACTTGAAACTGCTTTATTGTGTCAAGTTTCAAAGAGCTAGCACAAACCGTGTTTGATTTAGAGTTCCAAATACATGTATCCCTATAAGAGAAAACAGAGTGAAACCTAAAAATGAAAACGGTTACTGCAAATGAATGGTTTAAACTAGAAGAACGAAATTTGGTGAGCCAAGTGGTTTTGGTGTACTGATCATTACCTGAAAGAATCATCAAGTTTGGGTGAGAAAATGTTTGCTGATATTTCAGGCAACTCGTAGTTTATTGAAAGCTTGGCAACCCCTTTCCATGTATGTGATTTTCGCCAGTCTCTGCTTAGGGCTACATCAACAGCAAACAAACCATAGAGATAGAACTTGAAACTGCTTTATTGTGTCAAGTTTCAAAGAGCTAGCACAAACCGTGTTTGATTTAGAGTTCCAAATACATGTATCCCTATAGGAGAAAACAGAGTGAAACCTAAAAATGAAAACGGTTACTGCAAATGAACGGTTTAACCTAGAAGAACGAAATTTGGTGAGCCAAGTGGTTTTGGTGTACTGATCATTACCTGAAAGAATCATCAAGATTGGGTGAAAAAATGTTGGCTGAGATTTCAGGCAACTCGTAGTTTTTTGGAAGCTTGGCAAACCCTTTCCATGAATGTGATTTTCGCCATTCTCTGCTTAGGTGTACATGAACAGCAATCAAACCATAGAGATAGAACTTGAAACTGCTTTATTGTATCAAGTTTCAAAGAGCTAGCACAAACCGTGTTTGATTTAGAGTTCCAAAAACATGTATCCCAATAGAAGAAAACAGAGTGAAACCTAAAAATGAAAACGGTTACTGCAAACGTACGGTTTAACCTAGAAGAACGAAATTTGGTGAGCCAAGTGGTTTTGGTGTACTGGTCATTACCTGAAAGAATCATCAAGATTGGGTGAAAAAATGTTTGCTGAGATTTCAGGCAACTCGTAGTTTTTTGGAAGCTTGGCAACCCCTTTCCATGAAAGTGATTTTCGCAAGTCTTTGCTTCGGGTTACATCAAATGTAAACAAACCATAGAGATAGAACTTGAAACTGCTTTATTGTGTCAAGTTTCAAAGTGCTAGCACAAACCGTGTTTGATTTAGAGTTTCAAATACATGTATCCGTATAGGAGGAAACAGACTGAAACCTAAAAATGAAAACGGTTACTAAAAACGAACGGTTTAACCTAGAAGAACGAAATTTGGTGAGCCAAGTGGTTTTGGTGTACTGATCATTACCTGAAAGAATCATCAAGATTGGGTGAAAAAAAGTTGGCTGAGATTTCAGGCAACTCGTAGTTTTTTGGAAGCTTGGCACCCCTTTCCATGAAAGTGATTTTCGCCAGTCTCTGCTAAGGGCTACATGAACAGCAAAAAAACAATAGAGATAGAACTTGAAACTGCTTTATTGTGTCAAGTTTCAAAGAGCTAGCACAAACCGTGTTTGATTTAGAGTTCCAAATACATGTATCCCTTTAGGAGAAAACAGAGTGAAACCTAAAAATGAAAACGTTACTGCAAACGAACGGTTTAACCTAGAAGAACGAAATTAGGTGAGCCAAGTGGTTTTGGTGTACTGATCATTACCTGAAAGAATCCTCAAGATTGGGTCAAAACATGTTTGCTGAGATTTTAGGCAACTCGTAGTTTTTTGGAAGCTTGGCAACCCCTTTCCATGAAAGTGATTTTCGCCAGTCTCTGCTTAGGGCTACATCAACAGCAAAAAAACCATAGAGATAGAACTTGAAAATGCTTTATTGTGTCAACTTTCATAGAGCTAGCACAAACCGTGTTTGATTTAGAGTTCCAAATACATGTATCCCTATAAGAGAAAACAGAGTGAAACATAAAAATGAAAACGGTTACTGCAAACGAATGGTTTAAACTAGAAGAACGAAATTTGATGAGCCAAGTGGTTTTGGTGTACTGATCATTACCTGAAAGAATCATCAAGATTGGGTGAGAAAAATATTTGCTGATATTTCAGGCAACTCGTAGTTTTTTGAAAGCATGGCAACCCCTTTCCATGTATGTGATTTTCGCCAGTCTCTGCTTAGGGCTACATCAACAGCAAACAAACCATAGAGATAGAACTTGAAACTGCTTTATTGTGTCAAGTTTCAAAGAGCTAGCACAAACCGTGTTTGATTTAGAGTTCCAAATACATGTATCCCTATAGGAGAAAACAGAGTGAAACCTAAAAATGAAAACGGTTACTGCAAATGAACGGTTTAACCTAGAAGAACGAAATTTGGTGAGCCAAGTGGTTTTGGTGTACTGATCATTACCTGAAAGAATCATCCAGATTGGGTGAAAAAAATGTTGGCTGAGATTTCAGGCAACTCGTAGTTTTTTGGAAGCTTGGCAAACCCTTTCCATGAAAGTGATTTTCGCCATTCTCTGCTTAGGTGTACATGAACAGCAATCAAACCATAGAGATAGAACTTGAAACTGCTTTATTGTATCAAGTTTCAAAGAGCTAGCACAAACCGTGTTTGATTTAGAGTTCCAAAAACATGTATCCCAATAGAAGAAAACACAGTGAAACCTAAAAAATGAAAACGGTTACTGCAAAAGAACGGTTTAACCTAGAAGAACGAAATTTGGTGAGCCAAGTGGTTTTGGTGTACTGATCATTACCTGAAAGAATCCTCAAGATTGGGTCAAAACATGTTTGCTGAGATTTTAGGCAACTCGTAGTTTTTTGGAAGCTTGGCAACCCCTTTCCATGAAAGTGATTTTCGCCAGTCTCTGCTTAGGGCTACATCAACAGCAAACAAACCATAGAGATAGAACTTGAAAATGCTTTATTGTGTCAACTTTCATAGAGCTAGCACAAACCGTGTTTGATTTAGAGTTCCAAATACATGTATCCCTATAAGAGAAAACAGAGTGAAACCTAAAAATGAAAACGGTTACTGCAAACGAATGGTTTAAACTAGAAGAACAAAATTTGGTGAGCCAAGTGGTTTTGGTGTACTGATCATTACCTGAAAGAATCATCAAGATTGGGTGAGAAAATGTTTGCTGATATTTCAGGCAACTCGTAGTTTTTTGAAAGCTTGGCAACCCCTTTCCATGTATGTGATTTTCGCCAGTCTCTGCTTAGGGCTACATCAACAGCAAACAATCCATAGAGATAGAACTTGAAACTGCTTTATTGTGTCAAGTTTCAAAGTGCTAGCACAAACCGTGTTTGATTTAGAGTTTCAAATACATGTATCCGTATAGGAGAAAACAGAGTGAAACCTAAAAATGAAAACGGTTACTGCAAACGAACGGTTTAACCTAGAAGAACGAAATTTGGTGAGCCAAGTGGTTTTGGTGTACTGATCATTACCTGAAAGAATCATCAAGATTGGGTGAAAAAATGTTGGCTGAGATTTCAGGCAACTCGTAGTTTTTTGGAAGCTTGGCACCCCTTTCCATGAAAGTGATTTTCGGCAGTCTCTGCTAAGGGCTACATGAACAGCAAAAAAACAATAGAGATAGAACTTGAAACTGCTTTATTGTGTCAAGTTTCAAAGAGCTAGCACAAACCGTGTTTGATTTAGAGTTCCAAATACATGTATCCCTTTAGGAGAAAACAGAGTGAAACCTAAAAATGAAAACGTTACTGCAAACGAACGGTTTAACCTAGAAGAACGAAATTAGGTGAGCCAAGTGGTTTTGGTGTACTGATCATTACCTGAAAGAATCCTCAAGATTGGGTCAAAACATGTTTGCTGAGATTTTAGGCAACTCGTAGTTTTTTGGAAGCTTGGCAACCCCTTTCCATGAAAGTGATTTTCGCCAGTCTCTGCTTAGGGCTACATCAACAGCAAACAAACCATAGAGATAGAACTTGAAAATGCTTTATTGTGTCAACTTTCATAGAGCTAGCACAAACCGTGTTTGATTTAGAGTTCCAAATACATGTATCCCTATAAGAGAAAACAGAGTGAAACCTAAAAATGAAAACGGTTACTGCAAACGAATGGTTTAAACTAGAAGAACAAAATTTGGTGAGCCAAGTGGTTTTGGTGTACTGATCATTACCTGAAAGAATCATCAAGATTGGGTGAAAAAATGTTGGCTGAGATTTCAGGCAACTCGTAGTTTTTTGGAAGCTTGGCACCTTTTTCCATGAAAGTGATTTTCGCCAGTCTCTGCTTAGGGTTACATCAACAGCAAGCAAACCAGAGAGATAGAACTTGAAACTGCTTTATTGTGTCAAGTTTCAAAGAGCTAGCACAAACCCTGTTTGATTTAGAGTTTCAATTACACGTATCCGTATATGAGAAAACATAGTGAAACCTAAAAAGAAAAACGGTTACTGCAAAAGAATGGTTTAACCTAGAAGAACGAAATTTGGTGAGCCAAGTGGTTTTGGTGTACTGATCATTACCTGAAAGAATCATCAAGATTGGGTAACGAAATATTTGCTGAGATTTCAGGCAACTCGTAGTTTTTTGGAGGCTTGGCAACCAATTTCCATGAAAGTGATTTTCGCCAGTCTCTGCTTAGGGTTACATCAACAGCAAACAAACCATAGAGATAGAACTTGAAACTGCTTTATTGTGTCAAGTTTCAAAGAGCTAGCACAAACCGTGTTTGATTTAGAGTTCCAAATACATGTATCCCTTTAGGAGAAAACAGAGTGAAACCTAAAAATGAAAACGTTACTGCAAACGAACGGTTTAACCTAGAAGAACGAAATTAGGTGAGCCAAGTGGTTTTGGTGTACTGATCATTACCTGAAAGAATCCTCAAGATTGGGTCAAAACATGTTTGC